>NC_061778.1:28410250-28433635 GCF_022458985.1 Mugil cephalus
AGGAAGAGGTCCCTTCTCCACGGTCACCTGACCCTTTCAGTGGCAGCCAGCTAGTCATGGCCACAATGTAATTGTTACGGTGTAATGTATGTATCTGAGACTTTGTGAAAATGTGACTTTTCTCAAGTGGTTTACAATTTGTTTAATGCGATGTAATACTATTTTTCATTCCAGACAAGCCAGCCTGGTGAACCGTCCCATGCCCAGGGTTCAGCCCAGACCAGGATGGCTCAGCAGGAGGTTTGTTTTTTTCAAATATTTCTTTAGGATGTGTTAATTGGTTATTACTGTATAGTTTGTGTGTTGATAAGATATATATCGTCATTGGATTTTGTTTTTTGTTTCACAGGTGGAGGAGTGCTTCTTTCCATTGAACCCAGTCTGGTTCAGCAGCACAGCATTACGTGCTATGGAGGAAGTGTCTCCTTTTCATCTGTCTTGCCCAATTGGTAACCAGCCCTCTCCAAAACCCAAGAGGGTAATTTAAGCGATTCATATTTTATCTATTGTTTTAGGCTTAGCTTGAACTGTCACCTGGCTCCCAACAGTCAAAACTGATTATACTTTTCAAAATAAGAAATGATACTAGTAATAATGGTAGATGACCAACATATTTGTAATGGATATTTAGTGGGTGACTTGTGTAAAGCCTAACAGGTGTCATGTTTTCTTTATAAAGGTGGCCTCCTCAGCATCAGCGAGACGACCTAGGGCCACAGCTAGACCCACCCACAGCTGCCGGTCTCCAGTGACTAGAGTATGTTCCTTCTTCTCACAACTAACACAAACACCATACACTTCCAGAGGCGTTACTACACTGTCCACTCTGTCTGAGATGTTGGTTTTCATGCCACCAGCTGGTTGGATCATCCCCTTCCAGACTGTCCTGGAGTTCGGAGGAGGAGGCCCCCTGCAGCCCGACTTCTGTGGCTCAGATAGTAGGTGTTCCTCTAATCATCGAGTCAATGTAGCTTTCATAATACAAACAATATTAATAGTTTTTGTATAATGAGGTTTAATTGGTCCTTTTTTTGTGAAGTCTGAGGCAGTGTCACCAGTGAGACGACCCTGGACCAATGGGCGTTGCTCTGGCTCCCGACTTCCTGTGACCAATGTATGTTACTTCCTGTGTTTTAAGTGAGACATGTCTAAATTATCCACACTGTTTGAAGTCTAATGTTTTTGTCATCTGTCAACAGCTGGTTGGATCACCCCCAACCAGATTGTCCTTGAGTGTCGGTGATGCTGCAACCCCCTGCTGTTCACTGGCTGCAAAGGTAAATTTCACTCCGCCTGAATAAAGTGCATTGTTCATTAAAGTCTTCAGTTTCACTGAATGTACTGTAATGTGTTCTCAAATGGCCAGGAGCAAGACACCTTCACCAACCACGCCATCCTGGACCATTATAGATGCAGGCTGCGACCCTTCCTCCCCAGCTAAGGTATTTTGTTCCATCTCCGATCCACACATAAATGTTGAGGAGAATTTTTGGTAAACACCGCATCCCAGTTTATTTCAAACCTGGAAACACACCAAGACAGAAACTGGTCCACCCCAAAGACAAAACGCCCAGACAAAAACAGAGTAATGTAGTGTATGCTGTTCAGTGTAGTGAGGAATGTACAGACTTGTACATTGGGGAAACAAAACAACCCATCCACAAAGGCATGGCCCAACACAGGAGAGCCAGAATTTAGAATGAAAAAAATTCGGGCTGCAAAAACACAGCAACGGCCAATGTCATTCAAGAGTTATTATGCAGATCCTGTAGTTCAAAGCAAAAAGAAGGAAAAACTCAACAGAAAATATGCAACAGATCCCACTTTCTGTAGCAAACTAAGAAAGAACATTACAGAGAAGTACAGGACAGATACCGCATTCCAGAACAAACAAAGAAAAAGCACTACAGAGAAGTACAAGACAGATCCTGATTTCCATAGCAAACACAAAAACTACCTGTACATGAATCATGAAGTCCGAACAAATAAGAAAAGTACATGACAAGTAGGTACACAGGCAACCAGAGCTACCGGCAAAAGAAGAAGGAACAATTTAAGATGAAATATCACAATGACCCAGAGTTTAGACGACAGTACATACAACGCATTAGCCAGTTCATGTGATGATGACTGCTCTTCCCCCTGCTCTGTTCCACAAGAGAGACTTCAGGAGTGGATCTGCCCCACCTGTGACAACCACCTGAGCAGAGACAGAATGCCACCCATTGCAGTAGCAAACAATCTAGAGTTGGCACCCATCCCCCCAGAATTGGCTATACTTAATGTGCTTGAATGGCAGCTCATTGCTAAAATCCTGCCTTTCGCTAAAATAATCGCTTTGCCAAAAGGACAACAGAAGGCTGTTCACAGAGCTGTTGTGCCTGTTCCATCAGAGATGGAAACAATCGTGAACAGTCTCCCAAGACCCAACACTGAAGCACAGCTACTGCAAGTAAAACTAAAAAGACACATTAAATACAAAGGCCGCCAGCACTTCTACACTGTCAACATGAAGAATGTGCTAGGTGGTCTGACTATACTCAAACAGCTACATTCTGAGTATAAAGACATGTAAGTCAAAGCTTCAGCCAGTAAGAGATTTGTTAATGCAACCAGACACCTCATTCAGCAGCTTCTCAGATATGCTCCACCGATGCAACATGACCAATGAACGGTACCTGGAGCACGTCATCTGTCTGACAAGCAGCTATGTAGTGTTTCTGAAGCGTGATCCAAATGATTGTTGGATCAACAATTACAATCCAGATCTGCTTCGAGCCTGGAATGCCAACATGGACATCCAATACGTTGTTGATGACTTCAGCTGCACAATGTACATGGTGTCCTATGTGTCCAAGCCAGAGCAGGAGATGACCAAATTCCTCAACTCGTCATCAAAACCCTCAAAAAATCCAAGGTTAATGAGCGCGATGAGATGAAGCAGATCGTGCAGGCGTACGCAAAGCACAGAGAGGTCAGCGCTCAAGAAGCTGCAGCTCGCACTTGCAGCTTACCCCTGAAGAAGTGCTCTCGCTCCGTTGTGTTCCTTCAGACCGATGAGGACGGTCTGAAAATGAGTCACCCCGTCAACAGAGTCAAAAACATGGAGCCAGGCTCGGAGGAGGTGTGGACGTCAGGTGTGCCAGAAAAGTACTTAGACCGACCTGTCGGACGAGACTTTGAAAGTATGTGTCTAGCCGAATTTGCATCAGAGTACAGGGTAGTGTATGGACAGTTCGTCTCCAAAACGATCAAGGGTTCCTTCAGAAGAGAACTGTAGGCAAACCAGCCATCATCAGATTTGCTGGTTTCTCAGAAAACAAAACACCAGAGAAGTTCTACAGGAGGCTGCTAAAACTTTATCTCCCACACAGATCTGATGATGAGCTGAACAATGAACAATACCCCACTTATGAAGAGTTTTACAGGTGCGCCAAAAGAGGGAATTAGTATCAGAGGTATCAGAGGTATCAGAGGTAATCAGAGGTATCGTAGATGCCAACCGGAAACGATACAAGGAGGAGGCAGAAACCTTTATGCGGCACTCCAACATATTCATCAGTGTGGTCCAGTTCCTAATGCTTGGAACACCTTTGCACCCGAGGTAGAACTGGACCGTTTGCAATGTCTCAACGAGCGTGAACCCTTGGAGACAGGGCATGAAGAGAATGAAGATGTCCCCAAATATCAAGTCAACAACAATAGGAGGGGCACCATGCCAATAAACCAAACTCTAAATTCTTTGACAATCATCCACCACAACACATAGGGACTTCCATCTCACATTGTTGATTTTAAAGCACATCACAAACTCAGACATGCAGATGTGTTATGCCTCACAGAGACAGGGTCCTCCGTGTCCCCAGTTTTCCAGCTGGAGGGATACGACACATTCGCACGTAGCAGACACCTCTCATACAACACCTGTGTGGACATGGCAAAAAAAGATGGAGGTGGAGTTGCAGTGTACTGTAGAGGCAATGTTCAAGCAGAGCCTCGCAGATACATGCAAGATGTCACTGATTAAGACTTTGCTGTTGTGAAAATCGAGGCTCCAGTCAAAGTGCTGTTGGCAACTGTTTACAAATCGCCACTTTTCAATTTGGAAAATTTTTTGCCAAACCTGAAAAGCCTCTTGGACTCACTGGAATTACTAAATCACGAGCCCATCATTGTCTGTGGAGACTTTAATGAGGATCTCTTCTCAAAAGGAAAGAAAAGCATAAGAGTCCAGACAAAGGTTACACTCAGTTGATCACAAACTCCACAACTGAAAAGAACACCCTGATTGATCACATTTATATTTCACATCCTGATAAATGTCTTCAGTCAGGTGTTCTACAAACATATAGTTATCACAGTTCAGTTTATTGTATTTTGACTGGTTAAAAGTCTCTCCAGCCAACACATTCAGCCAAATATTTATCAGTTGTGACATTTTTGTTTCCTATTTTCTATTTATACTATTTATTTATTTATCTATTTATCAATCACATCGTGTTTTTATCATGTAATTCATTTAGTCTGAATAATCTATCTCTGGGGCATGTTCAATTTTTACTATTTATGTATTTATCTATCAAGTCATGCTATAATTGCACATTCTGTGCATTTTAGCTTAATTTATTTAATTTTATTTATCCATTACATATGTTATTGCACATTGGGTGCATTTTAACTTAATTTATTTAATGTTAATTATTCAAGCGAATTTCTGGCTTTTACTTCATTAAACCTATTGGGGTCTGGGTACAAAAAATGTCTGTCTCTCTGGGTGCATATGTTATTTTAAAACAATAATGCTTTCATCATTCTGGGTGCATTTCATTTAATCATGTCTGAAAAATCTATCTTTGGGTCAATACAATCATGGATCTATGTGACTTATCAATAGCGTCACTGTTCTGGGGCCATTTTTATATCTAATCACTTGTATACTGTATATCTGGGTGCATTTTATTTCGTGACTTGCGTAATTGTTTTTATATACATGTTCTGTCTGGTATGTGTTGGCTGGAACTCATTAAGTCATATGATGATGATCATTCAAATCAAGTTCAAGTCTGTGTATTAATGTATGTATTTATCTTTTTATTTATTGATGTATCTATTCAGCTGTTTATATTACTGTTTATTTGTCTATTTAAATATGTATTTATTTATTTATTTATTAATTCAGGGTCAGCAATATCTGAGACATTAAGATAAGGACAGTGCCATGTACTTAAATGTAAGACGGGGAGCTCAAGACAAGAAGCTGCAGTTACAGCAGCTTTCCTCAATGCCACAACTAGAAGACTGAATAGGGACAGCAGTGGAGGAGGGCCGAGGACCAGGTAAAGGGAAACACTTAAGATTAAGTTTGATGTGAAACATGAAGTCAATGTTGACCAAATTGCATTAGACCAACTTTAGTTTATCGTTTTAAGTGGATGACACCAGTTCCCACTCTGACGATGCAGACCAAGTTGCTAGTGCAACCTCCTCCATCACAAAGTAAGTATCTCTTTTTTTTCTCTCTTAAAATAATTCAGATGCAAAGTATCTTAACATAAGGATGTGTTTGTCTATCAAGGAATGATGACCACAGACCAAGAAGGAAGACCTCCAGAGAACTGCAGCTGAGGACCGTGCAACCCGGCAGACAGGTAGTCCACTGTGACAAAACCACTGTGATAATTGCCAATGTAATGTTATCTGTTGTAATAACTTCTGTTTTGTCTTTATGAATACTCATGTAAGTCACACTAACAATGAAGCTGCAATAACGATGCCATAGGATTGCAGGGGATCTCTCACCACTAACAACCTAACAACAACAAGGGAGGAATATTTCATTATTTAGTTTTTATTAATGCTTTGAAACCTGTGATGTAATTTATTAATGCCTCTGCCTTTTATGTCCCTGTAAGAGACAAAAGATCCAGGCAGAAGATTGCAAGAGGACCACAGCAGATCTCCAGAGGACTCCACAGAGGACAAAACATCCCGACAGATGATGAGTGAGCAACACTTTCTAATGTGTTTGATTGACTTTAGTGTGATGCTCAAGCAATATTTGATTTAACTTGTGCTGTATTAATCTAGAGATGAAGACAACAGATCCAGGAAGAAGACCTCCAGAGGACCACAGCTGGACGGAAACCCAGTAGACCAGTGAGAAACATTTACCCCTGCATTGTCGTTGATTTCCTGTCAATGGTCAAAGTACGTGTGTGTGTGTGTGTGCATGCTTAAACACTCTGACAACTGTTGCTGAACAATATCTTAAATATTTTAGGGAGGACGACCACAGATCCAGGAAGAAGACCTCCAGAGGACCACAGTTGAAGACAGCAATCCAACAGATGACATGTAAGAGACATTTACCCCTGCCTGTCAGTGTGTGTGTGTGTGTGTGTGTTCTTATCAAAGCTTAAACACTTTGATAACTGTTACTGAAGAATGTCTTGAATATTTTAAGGATGATGACTTGGAAGAAATGGACCAAATATCACGACAGCAAGCTAGCAGAAGACAAGTAAGAGACATTTACCAAAGACTATACTGTATCTTAATGAGTTTAACATGACTTGAATCATGTTGTCTTACAGACACTTTTGTGTGTGTGTATTTGCAGACAACATTGAAGATCATTGCTGCCCTCCTGCCACATGAGCCTGAAAAATGTGTGTTTAATTTATGTATTTATTTATCTATCTATCATATCAGAAATAACGTTGTTATTGTACATTTGATGCATTTTAACTTAATTTATTTTGATGATATTTATTTATCAATCACAAATCATGTGATTACACATTGGGTGCATTTTAAATTAATTGTTGTTAATTTAATGTTATTTATTCAAGCCAAGTTCTGGCTTTTATTTCATTAAATCTACTGGTTCTGGATACAAAAAAAATGTCTCTCTGGGTGCATATATATTATTTTAACACAATGATGCTTTAATCATTGTGGGTGCATTTCATTAAGTTGTTTCTGAAAATCGATCTCTGGGTGCATATGAGTTTTATTTATTAATTTGTTAAAAATTATGCTGGGTGCGTTTTAAAGTAATTTGTTTAATGTTTTTTATTCAAGCCAAGTTCTGGCTATTATTTCACAAAATCTACTAGATCTGGGTACAAAAACTGTCTGTCTCTCTGGGTGCATATATATATTATTTTAACACAATAATGCTGTCATCATTCTGGGTGCATTTCATTTAGTCCTTTCTGAAAAGTTCATCTCTGGCTGCTTATGTATTTTATTTATTTATTTTATTTAACCACAATCATGGTTTTTGTTTGTTTTTTGACTTTGACTTTGACTTTGTCTCTGACACTTGAGATTGAAAGGTCATAGGTTGTAAAAATAAATGCTTGAAAAAGGTAAGTTTGTTGTAGGTGTGATTGATGTCTGCCTGATTGGCTCCAGTCGCGGGTTTGATTCCCATGTTGACAGAGACGGTACTCCGGGCATTAGCTCCTGTAGCCCCTTCAAAATTTCCCAGAGGGAATTTTCTATTTTTTTTTTTCCTAATCCTCCCTGTTTCCGTCCCTTAGTTATATATCAAAACATGCAGCTCGATCGGGATCCGTGTGCTATTACTTTTCTTTCCCAAATACGAATAAATACGGATAAATTTCCCGTTGGAAATGAATCGGACGGCCGAAGGAAAAAAAAAAACAGGCAAAAAACACATTTTCATAAAGGTCTAATGCTCAGGCATACTTTCACCCACAGACTTCATTTAAACTTGAAAATGTAGACATGAGCCTGGTATTGGTGTATTATTTTCTCGTTTTAATAGGTCTTATCGTTGTTGATCAATCACTGTTTAATGACCATGATCTTTTTTGAAAAATCTAATTTTAGAGTGTGGAATGTTGGTACTTAGAGTGAGAGAATGTGTGTGAAATCACCTGAAATTTTTCTCTTTCCACGCTAGTCCCGGCCACAATTTACACACTAGACACATGATTTTTTCCACAGTTGTAGACAAACTTATCTTGTCTCTCACAATGTGCTCGGCAAAGCAGTGAGACGTACAGAATTTAAGCTCTTACGGTCTTACGATGCCCACGGTCTGCTTGGTTTTCTGATAGGAGCTAGCGTTTTGTCACAGTAAGCCCTGTGTCTAGTTATTAACATTATAAACGAGGTAAGCCGGAAGTAAGGCGGAAACCCGGAAGTAAACGAGTTAAACCGGAAGTAAGGCGGCAAACCCAGAAGTAATGCAGCAAACACAGAGGTAAATCGGTGGCCCTGATACAGTGGCCCTGAGGTGCAAATCACAACAGCAAAAGTCCAAACACAACTGCAAATCAGAAAACACAACAGCAAAAGAGAAAACACAACACAAAAAGGGAAAACACAACGACAAATTACTAAACACAACAACAAAACAGAAAACACAATGACATGAACCAAACCAGAAAAGGTAAGTACCCTCGGGCGACATGAATTGTCACTGATTGGACAAAAGAACTATTCCGTCCTTTGAACCGGAAAGACAACTACTGTGCGCCAGACAAGCGGGAGCACAGACATATGAGCACAGAGAAGCATGCTGCGAGGTTCTGCCAAAATTGTGGCAAGAAAGTTGAAGAAAAACAAAACTTCTGCGGCTCTATCCATATCTGATTTGTTGTTGTGTTTAGTAATCTGTCCTTGTGTTTTCTGATTTGCCGTTGTTTTCTCTTTTTGTGTTGTGTTTTCTGATATGCTGTTGTGATTTGAACCCCAGGGCCACCGTGCATTTTTCTCCTTCTATTTCCTGTTCTCTGCTTCTAAGAATAATTCCTTTGATGCCATGTGGTGGTAAGACGCACGTTGTCCGAGCTCCGCACCTTTTCAGTTTAGTTTATTCGCAAAATACCTTTCATCGTCACATGGTGCCTAATCCTGAAACGACTACTTCGCTTAACGAAACTCCTGAGGCAGAATGAGTAAAGCGGGTAAATCGGGCGGTAAAACTGAAAAGCAGCAGGGTGCTAAAGCCTGTAGCAGCATGGCGGAAGATCCCTGTGGCACCATTAACGAGGGAGACACTTGTCCTAGATTGAAAAATGAAAGGAATATGACCGTCGAACTCACAGCTTTACTAAATAGCTCACTGGAACCTATTGGTCGTCGTCGAATCCTTCCAGCTGAGCTTGCGGCACAAACTTCTACTATCAAGAGATGGAGACTAGCTATCCGACCACAGCGACAGATAACGCACTAACTGGAGTGAGCGTGCTCCAGTCTGACCTGGGATCGTGGTAAAGAGAATACAGAGCTCAAGCAAAGTGGAGGACTTGGATCCGCTCAAACGCCAAAATTCCGTGTGCTGGGACTCCGGAGAACCTTTGAGGGAAAATCGAGGTCTTTATGGCCAAGCTGTTCGCTGATTTACTGGAAGACTTTCTCTCCTGGACCGCCCTGAGCTGGACCGCGCACACCGCAGCCTGCAGCCGAAACCCCGACCGGATGATCCTCCACGTCCTGTTATCGTCAAGTTCCACCACTACATTGGAGAAAGAGCTGTTCTGAGGTGCAAAGTCACATAAGGACTCTTCTTACAACGGCCAGGAACAAATCTACGAGGATTTCAGGTAGCGGTGGCAGGAGGCGAGCAGCATTTAACACGGTCAAGGGGCCTCTCTACTGGCGGGAGTAAGTCAGTGTGCTGTACCCAGCGCGCCCATCCGAGTCACCCACAACAACAGGGAGCCATCTTCAACTACTCCCGAGGCCCCGAGACTTCTACCGCAAAACTTTCCACCTAGGAGGCCCCTAACGATGGAGTAAAAATACATTCAGGTGACGCTACTTTGCTAAGGTATAGTTACAATATGTTATTGGACTGTTGTTGGCCTGCTGTTAAAGTTACGTTCATTCTTGTTCGTTAGACAGTAGCAGTAGTCCTAACCATTTTGTTTATGTGTACGTTGCTGTAGGCTGGGCTTATGCAATGGCACTTTATAATTACAGCCTTCTGCAATACAACTACTACTGTGCAGGCACCTGTGCACTGTAGTTACTGAATATAGCCTCTTTAAAGCTCGCGGTTGCACGCGTTTCTCAGGATGCCTTATCTCTCCCCTGGGTTGACTGTAATATTCAGGTATTAAAAATACAATGTTAGGAGCAGGTAACACCACATATTAACCGTTGTATGTGCACTGGCTCTGGCACTCGTCGTTTTTATCGAGCGGGCATCAGACATATATACTGTATCTCTCAACAGAGTAAGCTATATGTGGGAGTGGGGTGGGGTGGGTGGGGCTGTGCGCCTTGTTCGGTGTTTTTTTTTTTTTTTTTTCTGTTTGTTTGCTGTTTGTTGTTTTTTTTTCCCCTTTCCTCTTTCTTTACTTGTCCCAAACTACTGGTTCACTCAGTCTATCTACCTCGTGATCATAAATGCAAATGCTTCTGTAGTGCCAGGGGAGTAGCCGACATAAAATTATATTATTACTTGAAATGTGCAGGGTTTGGGGGCAGTGTAAGCGTGCCAGAGTCTTTTCACACTTAAGTATCCTCCACTGAATTGCTTTTTGCAGAGACTCACCTTTCGTACTTGACCCACGAGGCTCCGTCAACCCATGGGTTGACAGATATTTCACTCCAATTTCAACAGTAAATCCAGAGGCACAGCCATTTTAGCATAAACGAATTAAGTTTGTCTCTGATGATATATACTCAGATCCTGGTGGTCGTTACATTATAGTTCTGGTATTCTTATCAACTCCTGTTGTGTTGGTCAGCGTGTATGCCACCTAATTGGATAGCCCAGATTTATGTCACGTTATTTTCCCATCTGCCAAATTTAGATACTCATCATCTTATACTAGGGAGATTTCAACTGTGTCGTCGATCCAAGCCTGATCGTCACAGCCCAGATCGACCACAACAACAGCAAAGTCTAAGACTTTATTAACACTGATGGATCGTGTGGGGTGCGTTGACCCTTGGCGTTCTTTCACCCTAATCTAAAGACTTTTCTTATTTCCTACTGTCCATCAAGTCTATTCCCGCATAGATTTTTCTTATTGATAAGCCTTTTTACCTCTCGTCAGATCTACAGATTACACTGCCATAGTAACTTCGGACCATGCGCCTCACATACTCGAGCTTTGTTCCCCTCGGGTCACATAGCACCAAGGAGGCTGGAAGTTGAACACCAGGTTTACTGGCCGATGCAGAGTTCTGTAATTATGATCTTCGAGATTGATTTCTTTTTAGAGACTAATAGGTCTGATCACGTTTCCCCATCGCTTCTGTGGAAACACTGAAAGCCTTTTACGTGGGCGTATCACTCTTCAGTCGCATTGTCCAAAACCAGAAGGTGAGGCAGCGACAACTTATGGACTCTATCTAGACATGATAGGCAGCATGCCTCCTCACCAGATCCTGCTCTGGCAACTAACGTCTGCAGCTGCAAACCGAATTTGACCCTCCTATCAACAGTAAAGCGAACACCTATTACAACAACGAGAGCAACTTATTATGATATGGGACAGAGCCAGTCGCCTTTTAGCCTCGCAGCTGAAGCATCAGCATGCCTCTCACTTATTTCACAAATATATACTCTTCCCAGAAACTGACAACAGATCCACAAACATAAATCTTGAGTTCTCTTTGTTTTATTAACCTTTACAAATAAGAACCTCCCCTGATACCTCGGTCATGGAGTCATTCTTAGTAATTTAGATATACCAACTGTAAATAAAGAATTAGCAGAAAATTTAGATAAACCATTAAGTCTACAAGAAATCACTTATTGCATTTCTTGATGCAGAATAATAAAAGCCCCGGCCCAGACGGCTTCTCAGCTGAGTTCTTTAAAAAGTTTGCTGTACAGCTTGCCCCTTTATTACTAGAATGTTTTCAATGATTCGTTAGAACGGGGTGTTTTGCCCAACACTAAATGAGTCACTGATATCTCTTATACTTAAAAAAGATAAAGAACCAAATTTATGTAGTAGCTATAGACCAATTAGCTTGCTTAACAATGATGTGAAGTGCTGGCAAAGATACTGGCATGCCGACTTGAGACATGCCTCCTGAAATTATATCAGAGGATCAAACAGGCTTTATTCTGGCATCATTGTCATGTAGTGTACGAAAGACTTCAAATGTGATCTTGACTCCCTCTGCTTCTCCAAATCCTGAGATGGTTATTCACTCGATGCGGAGAAGGCATTCGATCGGGTGGAGTGGCAATATCTGTTTACAATCCTCCAGAAATTTGGATTCGGCCCTAAGTTTATCTCATGGATATGCTTCTCTACTCTGCTCCGTTGGCAAGAGTTAAAACAAATTCAGAAATTTCACCCCCTTTCCCTCTTTCGCGTGGTACGTGCCAAGGATGCCCCCTTTCACCGCTGCTTTTTGCTCTCGCTATATAGCCTCTGTCTATTGCCCTGAAAGCTTCCACATTATTTTCAGGTATAATCAGAGGAGGGGTTGAACACAGAGTAGCACTATATGCTGATGATTTATTATTATATGTTCGAGACCCAGTAAATTGTGTTGGTGGAATAGTAAATCTGTTAGAGACCTTCGGAATATTTCTGGTTATAAGCTGAATATCACAAAAAGTGTGTGTTTCCCTGTTAACCATTGCAAATTGATTTCTCCTGACGTGCTGCCCTTCCATCTATCTCCTAGTGGCTTTAAATACTTAGGTGTAAACATCTCACATTCCTTTAGCTCACTTTTTAAGAAAAATTTTGTGGAATTGACTGAGAAGATTAAATTAGACATACAGAGATGGGGTGTGTTACCTCTTTCACTAGTGGGTCGTATCGAAACAATTAAAATGAACGTATTACCCCGGTTCCTATTTCTTTTCAAACTCTCCCTCTCTTCCTCTCCAAATCTTTTTTTTAAATCACTCAACACCATTCTACTTTCTTACATCTGGCAGGCAAAGCCCCCCCAGGATTTCAAATATCTATCCTCCAGAGGCCCAAACAAGATGGGGCCTTGCACTTCCCAATATGCAGTTGTATTACTGGGCCGCTAACCTCCAAAAGCTTAAATCATGGTATCATTTCCCTGACACTAACTGGTGTGTTATAGAAGCCAGCTCTTGCACCTCATCCTCTCTACCTGCATTGCTTTTTGCTCCGCTCACAACGCGCCCCTCTCAGTATACTAATAACCCTGTTGTACTTTCCTCGCTAAAAATCTGGAAACAGTTCAGGCAACATTTTGGATTAAAATCTTCCTCTGTCCTTTCCCCTATTTGCAACAACCACCTGTTTCTACTTCTCTGCTAGACCCAGCTTTTAAATCATGGAAAAAGAAAGGCCTGGTTTCTTTCTGTGATCTTTTTCTAGATGAAACATTTGGTAGTTTGGAAAACCTTGTCACTAAATTTGGCCTGTCAATTCAAGGTCGATTTAGATATTTCCAACTTCGTAGTTTTGTAAGGACTAATTTTACATCTTTCTCTAAACTGCCTGAGAAGACTCTTTTAGAGAATATAATGTCTCCATCATCAAAATCACAAAACAGCATTGGGTCAATTTATAACCTTTTACTCCTTTTCACAAGTATCTTCCTTTCATGGCTCAGGGGCACATGGAATAAGAGCTCGGGCTGGGGCTGGACGAGGACTGGTGGAGAGAGTCACTCTAGGACCAGCTCCACTTGTACTTGTGCTCGTATGAGCCTTATTCAGTTAAAGTGGTTCATAGGTCCACTATACTAAGGCCAGGCTAAAGAGATTATTTCCTAATACAGATGATTCTTGTGTTAGATGCTCTCTCTCCCCAGCAGACCACACACACACGTTTTCTCCTGCCCTAAGCTCACTCCTTCTGGGTCGTCTTTCTTCAACTCCCTCTCTGTAATTCTGGGCATCCCCCTGACCCCTTGTCCCTTAACTGCTATTTTTGGTGTGTCTCCTATGGGCAAGTTTAATAAATATCAGGCTGACCTTGTTGCGTTTGCTGCCCTCATAGCCAAGCAACGCATTTTGTTACATTGGAAGAGTCCTAATCCCCCTGGCACAACCTCCTGGTTAAAAGATTTAATGTCTTTTCTTCATTTAGAGAAAATCTGTCAGGCCGGGACTCGAAGCAGCACTCAGGACTCAGTATGCAGAGATGACTAGGGACTTTAATTGGAAGGTACAGAGATCCCTTACAGAGGGACAACAAATGGCCACAAAAATTCCTGGACGTAATTCAAATCAGGGAAAACAAAAAACTCTCCAAAGGGAGGAAAATTCAAAATGAAGAAACAATTCACAAAATAAACACAAAACACTCCGAATGGAGGAAACCTCAGAACTGAGGAAAAAAGCTAAGAAAAGACTAAATAAATCAAAGTAATCTCTCCGAGAGGATTCACAGGCTTACGTGAAAAATGCTTGGGAAGAAAACATGAAGCGAAGCACGAGAAGGTTGACGAAGACGACACTCTGGCACGAGACAAGGGAACACAGACTACTTAAACACATGGAGGGAAATGGGGGACAGGTGGACACAATCAGGAATCAGGGAAGACAATCAGACTGGTGACACATGAGGAAGGGCAAGTGACCTGAAACAAGAGGAGAGTTACTTTTCAAAATAAAACAGGAAATGACATGACAAAACAACCCCAAGACAAGACACCCTCACCACGGTGTGACAAAATCAAACACACAGTCAGAGAATCTGTGAAAAGATATCACAGAATATGGGACCCCTTTCTTTCCTATGTCAACTCTTTAACTTTGATAGACTCTTAAATTTGACCATAATTTCTTTCTTTTTTTTTTTTTGTTATTGTGTGTTTCATTAGTATTGTTATTATTATTATTACTACTATTTATTTATTTATTTACTGTTATTATTACAATGGTTGCTATTCTATTATTTTCTTTTTTATTATTATTATTATTTTTTTCTTGACCTTTTATTTACCACATAAAGTGAACTTTGTACATTGAGCATTGGGCTGGGTGGGTGGGTGAATCGTGGGTGTTGGTTATTTGGTATTCTATCTGGACGCTCTCTTACAACTAGATTTACCTCTAGAGAAAAGGAAGCAAGAAAATGTCAGACTTCCTACTTACAGCTGATTTGTGTTTTGTCTGTAATATGCTTTGAAGTTTGCACAATAAACATATTATAAAAAAATAAAAAAAAATAAAATGCCAGTCTATACCACAAACAACATACAACTTAATACAAATAAGCATGCTGGATGACAACTGCATGGCCCACAAATAAACAAAAAACAAAAACAAACACAGCCAAAATGAAATGGCCCTTGACTCAACTGCATCCTGAATCACAATGTAGCAAAGGCAGCAAGGACAACAAAAACTACGGTCACGTCAGTTGGCGGAAGCGAATACATTAAACAGGGTGCCTTTTACAGTCTATTAGAAGAGACTGTGTAGCCCAAGCACATTTCCCAGATAATATTGTGTAGGGAAATATATTACATCCCTGTGAGTATAACTATAACATGGAGTGAAATCTACAAGATTAATAGATGTTATATGTTCAGTTGCTTGTGTCAAGTTTGGATCTCTATTGTATATGCCATGTAATGTATGACTTAATGTAACGATGACTTAATTACATAGACTATAATTTAATATACATTGTAATATACATTGCTCACATGTCCAAACTCGGGAAAATCACTGCATTTAACAGCAGTTGCAAGTAATGTCTTCTCTTGTATATATTTATTACCATTTAGATGAATCCATTTAACAGACACTGCATTGTTTCTGTCATCATGTCCAAGGAAAGCCCTTCATTTCCTTCAAATATGACATGTTGCGTACTTCTGAAGTTGGTCACAATGCATACTCAATAAAAAATTGTGTGTTCCGAATGACTTACATTTTTACAACATTCACATATTTCATTATGCCTCCTACAGACTTGAAAACATGTTGAAAATTTTGTGTTAAGTTTAGCAAGGGGTTGGCAGATGCCCCAGCAGCTTGGTGGTTAGCACTTATGCCTCCCAATCAGGAGGATGGGGTTCAAGCCCAGCTTGGGCCTTTTCTGGAGTTTGCAAGTTCTCCCTGTTGGTGTTGGTTTCTTTCTGTAGTTGTAGTTTTCTCCCACCTCCAAAAGACAGGCTTGTTGGGTTTGGTTAATATCATCAACATGTCTTGATTAGAGACAACATCAATGATATTTGTTATGCTCTTTAAAGAAACTATTTTAACTACTTTCATTCTCATTATTAATTCCACATTAAGGTATAATTTCTTTAAGTTAAGTTAAAACTTAAATTAGAATTTTAAGTAAATAAATCTTACATTAGTGCTTTTATAGAAGAACTTGGATTAATTTAAGATATTCTGTCTAGTTTTGAGTCTAATTTTAGTCTTTCAGAGCCAAGAACTTTGTGCTTATTTTGAGAATTCTTGTCAAGCAAAAAACTTTTTCAGATTTTTTTGCTTTGTATTAGGGCTGTTTTTGCCATATGGACAGATTCGTGTTCGGCCTCAGCAACACTCAACCACCTCATCTTTAGTGCTACATTGACGTACAACAAACTCCTGGAAAGGTCTCAGTGTTTAGTGAAGCTGCCTAAGACCCAGTGCTATGGGCTATGCCTGAGCAGAAGTAGGTGGTGCCTAATACACAACACAAACTAAACCAATAAAACATACACTGAAACAGCTACAGATATGGCACGAAATGTTTCAGAAACCACTCTCCCTTGCGCTATCACATAGGTCAGAGCCAAAACTCTAACTTCCTTAGTTATATATATATATTCACGTTACTTTTGACATTGAAACTGCTGATTAATGACAATCATACAGCACAAAACTTAGAATAACGGATTGTTTCAACCCAGCGGATATAAGAACATTGAAGACTATGTAAAAATTACTTACTTGAAGGGCTAAAAGCCCTAAAGTGACACTCACTTGTCACCAAATTGTCCTTTGTAAGCCAAACCACCTTGCATGTGGACAGGTTCCCGTTGATCCCAACAGGCCTCAGGAACAGTCTGCGAAAAGGCCTGTTTAGTGAACTTTCTAACCTTACAACTTCCAAATGGCACTAATCACAACACTACACACTGGTGTGACAAAAACTTTCAGAATTTTTGTCTGAGAAATGGATTATAATTTGTCAAACCCTTTGAAGCCCAAATCTTAAATCTATTATCCGTTCTTTTGGGAGTAAAGTCTGAGTCGTAAGCACACCACCTTATGATTCTGGATGCGTCTTTTAGTTTACAGATATTGATTATTTCCTGCCACGGATTCAAAAAACGGCCTGCTATCTAGTCTTCTGGAATCTCCTGTTTATACCATTGTATCTTCTTTTTAAAAAAAAAAATTCTGGCCTTTAGAGGCATCACAGTGGATTACAGAAGAACGTTGGCACGTTGCTTTATATTGCACCTCCAACAGAAGAATTCTTATATACAACGTGTCTTTAATGAGGCCCAGTTACACAACCTCCTCATCTTTCGTACTATTGGGAGGCAGTAGCTCAGGGAGTAGAGCAGTCGCGCAATAACAGAAAGGTTGGTGGGTTGATTCCATCCTGTCCCTAGTCTGTCTGTTGTGTCCCTGGCACACTTAACCCACCACCATATTAACCCACAATTGTAAGCGCTTTGAGCATTTAAAAATAAATATAAAAGCAGTGCAATAGTGCAATATAAAATTTACGACAAAAACTGAATTCATTTTGCCCATGACGGTATATTTGGAATTAAAAAAAAAAAAAGAAAAGTATCTTTTGTCTTTCGGCTGTGTGTGTAGGTAGGCTGTGTTCATGTCTCTTTAAAACACTGCACACGTAGTACAGCGTATGTAGTCATGTGACTCCACCCCATCCAGTCTGTAACAAGAAGGGGAAGAGACGGTGACAAAACAGAGGAGTGTTTAAACGTCGAAGCGGCAGCTGCAGTGCCGGCAGCGGAGGTAGACCTAGTTGAGGAGGAGGAAAAGCAGCAGCTTGTTCCAAAGAGAAATGCATTTTCAATCGTGTGGCAGTATTTTGGTTTTAACAGGGAGGATACTGCTCAGAAAAACATAAAATGTGCAAAAACACTGTTATCACAAGCCAGGGCAATACATCTAACCTTTTCCACCACCTGTAATACAATCATGTGGTTGAATTCGTACACATATTTTTTTTAAATTTCTTTTTTAATTTCCCGCATTTATCATCCATTTATCGTTATCGAGGTGAACTGCTCAATATATCGTGACATTGATTTTACGCCATATCGCCCAGCATTGGATTATCATTACAATCCAACATATTCCTGGAAAGGTCTCAGTGTTGAGTCAAGCTGTCTTAGACCCAGCGCCATGTACAACAGAACTAGGTGGTGCCTATTTTTTGCAAAGTTTGACATTTTTAACCCTTGTATCTTGAGAACTACAACACAACACAAAGCGAACCCATATAACATACACTGAAGCACTCACAAACATGGCAGAAAATAAAAAAAATATCTTCTGCCTGGTGAATATAAAAATATTGAAGGCAAGTAAACATCATTTCCTGAAGGGCAAAAAGACCTGAAGTGACACTTACTCACAATAAGTTGTCCCGTGAAGTCAAACCTCTTTGACTTTGGACAGGTTCCTATTTGCTCAATCTCTTTGGCCCAACAGGCCTCAGCAACACTCTGAGAAAAGGCCCCTTTAGAGGACCTTTGACCTTGCAACTTATCTAAAACACGATACCACACATTGGTGGGACAAAAACATTCTGAATTCGCTGGAGCATCTCTCTGAAATGTATCAAATGAACACATGGCATTTTGCCGCATATATATATCTATCTATATATTTATCTATCTATATAAATATGGAGATGCTCTCCGGTATTTGGGCATCATATCATTCTGCTAAGCCTCAGAGAAGCTCACTATCATCCTGATACATCCGTCAGCATATAAGCATACAAAGCATACAACCTCCAGTGCCTCATAGAGAAAGAGACTGCTGGTCATCCCATGTGTTGGCCCGGCAACGAGCCTGCTGTCATTCAGTTGGTATTCATAAAAACCATGAAAAATGATTCCATGGTGGGCTCATTTCTTTTGAGCTGGTAGAAAATATTGATATTCAGAAGCAGAGGAGGCCATGAAGACTGAGGCACATGTAGTTTATGGAGCTCCACATGTCTGACACACAGCACTCCAGGCCATGAAGACTGGGCTGGTTAATGAAACCACGACAGCAGGTGTAGCTTAGCTCAGATATTCAGCACTCCAGACAAGAGACCCTTACAATGCTGTGCTACTCTTACAGAGAGTTTTTTTTTCTTTTTTTTTAATATATATATAAGTTAATAAACCTCTTCCCAGGCTATGTGAGCTTCTTCAGATTTAGTGGAATGCCAAATTCCTACTATATTTCGAACTGCCTGCTTTGAACTACTCATCAGATTGATCTATTTAGTTTGACTGAAACGTGGCTGCAGGATGATGAATATGTCAGTTTAAATGAGTCCACGCCACCGAGTCATAGCAACTATGACTTTCTACGTGATTTAGTGCTTAGAACAGATAAAGTCATTATAGTAGATGACTTTAACATCCATACTGATGTTAGCAGTGACAGTCTTAGCTCTTCATATATGTCATTATTAGATTCAATTGGCTTTTCTCAGAATGTAAATGGATCAAGTCACTGTTTCAATCACACCTAAGATCTTGTTCTAACTTACGGCATAGAAACTGAAGGTCTGACAATATATTCTCATAACTCTCCTTTGTCTGATAATTTCCTTGTTACATTTGAATTCACAATATGGGATTACACTGAAATTAGAAAGACATTTCCTAACTAGATATAAGGAATTAATTCCTTCAGTATTTACCTCAGTGCCTTATGTCAGAGATGTGGATGCCAGCAACCACAATCTAACTCCAACACAAAAAGATTATTTTGTTGACAGCATCACTCAGTACAACTTTAAATCGAATTGCTCCTCTGAAAAAGGTGATAAGTCGGAGGAGGGTAGCTCCATGGTATAATTCACAGTCATGTAGTTCAAAGCAGGGAGTTCGAAAGATGGGAAGAATTTGGTATTCCACTTGTTCTCACATAGCCTGGAAAGATAGTTTAATAACTTATGAAAAAAAAAATGTCTGTAAGATGAAAACACTCTTTCAAGTCATGTGTTCTTTCTAACAAAGGGCTCTGCTCTCATTCAGTGCGTGGACAACCTCCTCGTTTGTGCACCCACAGAGGAACAGTGTCGCTCTGACTCACTCTCCTAGCGTCACTTATCTGCAGAAGAACACAAGGTAAGTCTGTCAAAACCTCAGTGGGTACAGGAAAAGATTATTATTCTGGGCTGTGTTCTCACCGCTGAAGACAAAATCCTATCAACCAAACGCATAGAAACCATCCCAGATTACTCCAACCTGGAATCGCCACCCAAACGAAACACAGTTCAATCCCCAAGCATTTATGGGCATGTAACAAAAACGAAAACCGCGTATGTCCACTTCAGTGCTTCTGTTAATTTCACTTCAACCAAACCACACAAACAAGGTGTCCCCTGAAAGCAGAGACTCTGCTGATTACAAAGATATGTGTCTCATCACTGTGCGAAAACTCGGTGAGCTAGCCCCCGAAGAGTAGAGAAAAAAAAAATCCCCACACGAAACTGTATGTTTTATCTTTGCTGTTTGTGGTCAAAAGTTGTATTAAATTTATATTGAAAATGAGGTGTGACTCTTGGTTCAATATACTATCTTTGGGTTAACTTCATTCATCGACATAATAAAGAGTAGATACAGTATGTGTAATCTGACGAGAGAAATGAAGCGTCACCGCATTTAATCAATCATAACTCTGAATTAGCAGCCAAGTAAAACAGACGAGTATTTTACTTGGCTCTGTGAAATCAAGTGCTTGGTTGTGGCACAACCAATCATGTGAAATATGAATTCATGAATGAAAAACAAGGCAAAGGATGAGAATTAAATTAATGATACATACATATATATATATATATAAAAAAAACAAAAAAAAAAAACACTGTCCTCTTTAATCCTGAGCAAAACAATGTAAAATGGGCTACATTTACTAACATTTCTAGACTAATGTGGATGTGCTGAGCTCCTTTTCCTGATGAGTACACTCATTGTAATATCAGCTTTAAAATTGGATTTTTTCATGTGTTCTGGTTAAAACATTAACCAACCAATTGTTGTTTCGTGCTAATTTTCATTTTAGGTCATATATGCAGTGCAAGTTCTGTGCATTTGTGGGGTCCAACCAAGATGTTCTTTTGATACACCACCGGCTATGGCACGGTCATATTTTTCCTGTGAATTATGTGAATTCAGAGACGTATGTAATGAAAGAAAGTTTTTGGTCCATCTCGGAAATCAAGAGATTGTGCATTGTCCCTTTCAAAGGTGTAACTTTGAAAACAAACAATTTAAAAAGTTTCAGTAGTCACAACAGTAGAAACCACAAAAATCATACACTCTGAATTTTCTGAAAGTGAACCTCATGTCTTAGACCAAAAGTTTGATGACCTTGATGCACATCTCCTCATATTATGTTGGAAGATAAGAAAATCCGGTAACACTTTCTATGAAGGTTGTATTTATAATGCCCTATGAATGCACTCATAATGTTTTATAAGGTGTCTATAAAGCATTATAATGGTCATTATTACCATCTATACATATTCACAAGTCGTCATAACCAACTTCATGATGCATTATGACAACTGGTTATGAATGATTATAATTTTAATCTGAATAGTGCATTATAAATATGTCAATATCTGCCTAGTCACTTGTTCATTTTATGATGCATCATAACTACTTTGCTTTGCTAAATGTGCATAGTAATGCATAATGACTTTTGACTTCGCCTATAGTGCTTTATATCTGTAGTTATAAGTATATGTAATAAAGTTATAATAATGTATACATCTACCTACAGCACACTGCTATAAACAGCTATGCAATATCATAAGTGCTATTTGTCAGCACTAAGTAAAGTGACAAGAATATGACACTATTATTAACAGATATAAGTTACTATGAGTAATTAAAAGGTGCAATGAACTAAGTCCGGAGTCTGGCATCTTTACCCCATATACACAATATTATAAATGACTATGTTAATATCATAGGTGTTATTTGTCAGCTTAAGGTAAATTAGTGCAAATGATGTGTTGTGGATATAAGACTATTATAAACAAATATGAGGCACAATGAAATGAGAGCCTGGACAGTAAAGACAAAAGGAATGCATTTAGTTCACTTTATTTTCATTTAAACCAACACACATAATCAGAATGATTATCAACGCTCTGAGCACATTACACAAACACATGAAACACATGAAACAGGCCACAAAAGTGGCACGGCGTGGTCCTAGAGATGTGGCTCTTAAAAGTGCCTTTGGGTTGGTGAGGTGATTCAGGGTCAGAGGTCAGGAGATGGTTTGACAGCAACTACAAGAAGAACAAAGGCAAATCTTTAGTGCTGTAGCTGGGTTTGCTTTTTTATGCAGAAAGGTTTGATTGAAAACACATAAGCAGATCACGTTTTTTTGTCTAAAGCAGCCTAATGAGACATTATGTTACCGCATATCATGCAGGCAGCGCAGATTACCCGTAGGTGGCTTAAATTAGCTAGACGAAAGATACCAGACACGGCTAGTTTTAATTCACAAATTAGATCGTTTTCATATTCTTGCGTTTAATGATTGAAACCATTCAAAACCATTGCATTAATATATAAACGATGTGCTTCATGTAAGCAAAGTAAGACATCAGCTCACAAAACACTAGCTGGACAGAGAGACAACATACCTGTCCTGAAGAGGGCTCAGCGGAGAAAGGAAAGAAAAGCCGCTTTACGACCAGTACATACAGTCAATGCTTTACGACAGTGGGTGGAGCTGTGGATGGAGGTGGGTGGGGTCAGAGGTCAGGGGTCATGGACTAAGGAATGACATTTCTACAATAAACATAATATAAATAAAAACGATATTTAAATAATATCCTACGGCATTCAATAAATGCGGACATTTCTAGCGATCCTGTATAAAGAAGCGGTTAAATGCCAACCCGGTCTTACAGTGGATGTGAAACTGTCACGAAAATGTATCTATTGTTTGGTGCCTGCTGATTTTTCTCAAATTTTCATGCCGCTCGAAACATTTCAAACTGATGTATTTCAATTGGAAGTTATTTCGTGCTATGAGGACGACTGTCAATGTGACACTGCGCAATGAAGAGGTTTGATTTTATTTCATTAAGACTAGATTGGTAATGGTCTTATTTCGGTTTTTAATGTAACGTCAATTTTGCTGCAGGATTCAGCACTTTGAGATTCGAAAAAAAAATAATGGTTATTTGTTATATCGGTTTCTTATACAGGATCGCTAGAAATGTCCGCCTTTATTGAATGCCGTCAGGTATTATTTTA
>NC_061779.1:0-97500 GCF_022458985.1 Mugil cephalus
TGTCACTAATGAGGTCATTGTAGTTGTCTCCAAACTCCTCACTCTCTGATTATCTAGTTTGTTAGCTTGGCCTTCTACTGGGAGAAACCTGAGGCTGAACTTATTCAGAAAAAAATCTGAAAAATAGCAACCAGGAGTGTCCTCTTTCATCCTGTCTCAAAGCTAAAGAACTAGCTGATGCATTCACTTCTTTCAGCCTGAATCACTTTGATTAATTATTATCAGGTTGGTACAAATAGGTTCCTGTAGTGAGAGCATGAGTCAGAGAGATATTTCTCCAGTTTTAGCTTCTCTTCATTGTCTCCAAATAAAATCCAGAATATGAAGTAGGACCTCCTTCCATTCAAGTCCCTTACAGGCCTAGCTCCATCAGATCTTGGAGACCTCAAAGAACCATATCATCATATCAACATCATTATAATAGTTCAGGCTTCCTGGGGGTTCGTACAGTTTTGAAAGGTAAAAACTGAAGGTCTACTATAGACTAAAAAAGATTTTATGTCAACAGATGAATAAATATCTACTTTTAATAATTTTAAACTGTATCATGTTTTTTTTATTGTTTGTTTGTTTGTTTTTTTGTTTGTTTGTTTGTTTGTTTACTCTGTTTAAACCAACACCTGGAATAATTTGCATGTACTTTTGGGTCCACTAGGAAACCACAAAACATATTTGAGGCCTGTGGTTTATGGCATATGTGTGATATATTTGTGTATGTGTGTTTGTGGTATACTCACCCACAGGCATTAACTCAATCACCAGTTTTGGGTAAGCAATGTTGGAGCAACCAACTGGAGCTCCGCATACACGCTGACACACTGCTGGATCCACACAACCAATTTCATCTGCAAACACAAAACAACCATTTTTGGCCAAAATGTCTTTTCACTTCTATGGGTTACTGTGCTTTTTAAAACCTTGTTTTTTAGGCCAAAACCAAGCCAAAATAACTTTCCTCATGCTAGACTGACCTGGGAAAAGTGCTCGGCTTATCATGCCTGGCATCACTATGAAGAATGTGGGCAGGAGTTTGAGATAGCCTCCCAACACACTGCCTGCTTTGGCATGAGACAAAGATTTGGCGGACAGAGACCTCTGGACTATAACCTGCACATGCAAACACAATTTTAGTTAATTGTATTTAAATGTTACTATATAAATTTATTATGTATTTATATTGAATCTGAACACATGTTCACTTATACTTGTGTATATATTGTTCATGTATATATATATATATTGCATAGACATGAGTATTCGTATATATAATTGCCTACTTATTCTACATGTTCTTATTGCCTACATTGCTCTTTGTTCTGAACACTGTGAGTAGGAGCTCCTGTAACCCTAAATTCTAGTGGTAGAACAGTGGAACTACACATAGAACCCATTAAGAGAGTCACGATGTCCACTCTCAAAGTTTACACATGTTCTCTGTTTCCACTAATTAATAAAAATGATAATTTAGCAGACATTTTAAATAATTGGTGTGACAAGCTATAAGAGACAGTTGTGATGGGACAACCTGAAAACAAAAGTTGAATTACCAGTACCATTGATTACTTTGTGCTATTGAAGGATTTTGAGAACCATGTTTTCAAAAAACTTTAATTAATCTGATCTGTTCAACAAGCTTCCCCAAAAACATCTTGATGGATTTATTCTATGGTTTAAAACTCTGGTTGGAGCAAGAGACAAACTGAACCAAAGCCTCCCAGTGCTCATCCAGCTCCTGTCCACCCTGAGGTGTTTGAAGACATGGAGTCGACACTAAGCAGAATCATCCCGGCAGTGTTGGATGAAATCATTTCTCTGGCCTCTGTTTACATCCAGTTCCCATACAGACATCACCAACATGCATGGGAAAATAATCTCAACATTCTACATTTCAAAGTTTATTTATTTGACATATGTGATGCGCATGCATCAGTCTGTTTGACTCGTTTGCCTCTTTCTCTTTACCATAATTTCGGTGAGGGTTAAAAAATCCCTTCATACATTCTTAAAGGGATTGTTGCTACCAGAAATGGTCAATTGGAGGAAATGAACGGAAATGATATGAACCATGCATGAGCCTGGTAGTTAAGAACAGGTGAATTTATCTTCACCGATTATGTATTAGTGTGCGTAGGACCGGTATCCACACATTTCATAAATACAGATTTTTTTGTACTTATATACATTATAAATTTCATTCCTACAGCAGAATTTTGAATTTTGAACCTTTTCTATGCACGGTTTGATAACTGAGGCCCCTGGCCTATATAAGTGCAATTTAAATATATTAATATTTAAATTAATAAATATATTTAAAATTCTTTCAAATTATATGGTTTTACTTGATACATTTATGTCAATGGCTACTTCTTGAAAAATGATAAAATCTTATCAAATCCATAAACAATTACACAAATAAAAAAGGTGGTTCAGTGTTCCGAAAGGCACCAAACATGTGAAATGAACCAAAGTGAACAATTTACAGAATTTACCTGATCTGTGCACCAGACCCATGTAGCCAATATAGTGAGTCCAAACACCAGACCTGGCCAAGGCAAATCCCCAGATACAGGGTTTCTGAACATGTGGAAGGCATCACCACGAGGTAAGTGGCACGTGGTATTGGCAACAGTCACAGAGGGAACACTTGACATGTAGAGATCCACAAGACCTTCATACCAGCCAACCTTGGCGAATGCTGAAAAACAAATGCACACACATTTGTTTATCCATTAAACAAGAATTAAGATGAGGAAAAACGATATATTCTTCATTCAACAAGACTTATTGGTGTCTGTGTGTGTTTGTCTTACCAATGAACATCAGTGCAAAAGCTCCGCCAACCATGATCAGAGTCTGGAGTGCATCAGTGTAGATCACTGCTGCCAGTCCACCTGCACACATTAAATCACATCAACACACAATACATCACATCACATCACACCTCCCCAACAAGTCAAGTTTATTTAATCTTATTTTCTGTGCAGCATTAGATAACAACAGAGGTAATTCAAGGACCTATTTCCTATAGGACAGGTTTCTGATCAACTAAATAAACTGTGTGATGTTTTTTATATTATTTACACGATGCTTGTCAGTGCTGTCTCTACCTGGCTGCACCTTTATAATTTCCCTCTGCTCCCTGTGTCACACGTGACAGACAGGTGAACACAGACAGACAGGTGAACACAGACAGACATGTGAACACAGACAGACAGGTGAACACAGACAGAGGTGAACAAAGACAGGTGAACACAGACAGACATGTGAACACAGACAGAAAGGTGAACACAGACAGGTGAACACAGACAGACATGTGAACACAGACAGGTGAACACAGACAGACAGGTGAACGAAGACAGACAGGTGAACACAGGCAGGTGAACACAGACAGGTGAACACAATATTCAGATTAAAAATGATTACATGGAGCAGATCACACAAATATCCAGCACATTATGCCAGTGTGTGTGTGTGTCAGTGTTTGCAGTGTTTGTGTACCTGCCACAGTGTAAACAGCAGTAACCACCAGCAGTATCGCTGTGGACAGGTAAAGATCCCAGCCCAATGATACCTGGATGAATAAGGCCCCTGAAAAGATGTCTGTCTGGGAAAAACAAAGCATTGTCGACAAAGTCGCCACTCTTTCATGAATTGGACAATCTGTCCAATCCCAAGTAATACATGGAGATGAGTATGCTGGAGTGGGTCTTACTGATATTTTGGTGAAGATGTAGAGAATGAGTGATAGAACGGACATGTATGTGCGTATTCTCCGGCCTCCAAAGCGTTTAGCCAGGTACTCTGGCATGGTGACCACACCAGCGGAGATGTAGACCGGGATAAAGATCCAGCCCAAAGCCACCAACACCCATGCTGCCTACACCAACACACAAATTATATTATATATCATATGTCCTTTTGTTGACATAATTATGTCAATATGATGAAGAAAATACACAAACCTGGTACTGACAGTCAATATATATGACAAAGCAAATAAAAAATAAATAGTGTGAAATCTAGGATTTGAACTGTCTGCAGAATAAAACATGTTCATAAGATTAAAGGTTAAAAATAAAGATGAGTCTTTTCCATCAAGTGTTCAGCTTTAAATGACTGTGTTTTTTTTTGGTTTTTTTTTGTTTTGTTTTTATCAGGAACATCTGTGGGCATGTGTGAGCCATGTTTCTTACATTCCATTCAAATCCTCCGACAGCGATGCCTCCAGCTGCTCCTGTTCCTGCCAGACCAATAAACAACCCACTGCCAACGTTACTGGACATTAAAGAGGCTCCAATCTGTGAGTGCAGAGAATAGACAACATGAAAAGCTTATCCTATGTTATATATACTAATATATACTATATATACTATAATATATACTAATTTAAAACTGACTACTTACAGTGGGGGAAATAAGTATTTGATCCCCTGCTGAATTTGTAAGTTTGCCCACTTCCATAGAAATGATCAGACTCTGGTTTTTATGGTTGTTTACTGGTTATGGGTATAGACAGAATATCAGTCGAAAATGCATAAAAAACACACAATCTAAAAGTTATAAATTGTTATGTATTTTATTAAGGGAAATAAGTATTTGATCCCCAACAATTCACTTAGAATTCAGGCTCCTACAGACTGGCTGGTGCGCATGTGGCACACAGCTGTGCTCAGTCAACTAATTACCAATACTCCTGATCTTAACTCGTCATGTATATAAAGCACACCTGCTCTAAGATTCAGTTTCTTACATTCCAACTTCTACAGCACCATGGGCAAGACCAAAGAGCTGTCAAAAGATGTCAGGGACAAGATTGTAGACCTGCACAAGGCTGGTATAGGTTACAAAACCATCAGCAAAAGGCTTGGTGAGAAGGTGACAACTATTGGTGCCATTATTCGCAAGTGGAAGACCCATAAAAGGACCATCAACTGTCCTCGGTCTGGAGCTCCCCGCAAAATCTCGCCTCATGGAGTGAGGATGATGATGAGAAAGGTGAGGGAGCAGCCTAAAACAACACGGCAGGAGCTTGTTAATGATCTGGAAGCAGTTGGGACCTCCGTCACCAAGAAAACAGTTGGCAACACACTGCGCCGTTATGGATTGAACTTTTGCAGTGCCCGCAAGGTCCCCCTGCTCAAGAAGGCACATGTACAGGCCCGCCTTAAGTTTGCCAGTGAACATCTAAATGACTCAGAGAAGGCTTGGGAGAAAGTGCTGTGGTCTGACGAAACCAAAGTTGAGCTATTTGGCATTAACTCGACCCGCCGTGTTTGGAGGATGAAAAAACGTGAGTATGACCCAAAGAACACCATACCCACGGTTAAGCATGGAGGTGGAAACATCATGTTTTGGGGCTGTTTTTCAGCAAAGGGTACAGGGCAACTTCACCGCATTATGGGGCCAATGAATGCAGCCATGTACTGTAACATCTTGGACAAAAACCTTCTTTCCTCAGCAAGAACACTGAAGATGCCTCGTGGGTGGGTTTTCCAACATGACAATGACCCAAAACATACTGCCAGGACAACAAAGGAGTGGCTCAAGAAGAAGCATATTAAGGTCATGGAGTGGCCTAGTCAGTCTCCAGACCTTAACCCGATCGAAAACCTGTGGAGGGAGCTGAAGCTCCGAGTTTCCAAGAGGCAGCCAAGAAACTTGAAGGATTTAGAGACTGTCTGTAAAGATGAATGGGCCAAAATCCCTCCTGCGCTGTGTGCAAACCTGGTGACCAACTACAAGAAACGTCTCATCGCTGTGCTTGCCAACAAAGGTTTCTCTACAAAGTACTGACTTGTGTTGTGCTTGGGGATCAAATACTTATTTCCCTTAATAAAATACATAACAATTTATAACTTTTAGATTGTGTGTTTTTTATGCATTTTCGACTGATATTCTGTCTATACCCATAACCAGTAAACAACCATAAAAACCAGAGTCTGATCATTTCTATGGAAGTGGGCAAACTTACAAATTCAGCAGGGGATCAAATACTTATTTCCCTGTATACTGTATACCTCAAAACATAAAGGAATCAATGGACAAGTCTTTGTATTTAGAGGGACATAGTGAAACATAGAATAACATGAGATCTCGTGGGTTTAGATTACATACACATAATGAAACAGAACAGTAAAACACAAACATAATGACAAAGCTACGTTCTTCAGATTCGGGTTTTGATATCTATCCTCCATGGTGCTGGCATACGACACTGGAAATACCGCTTTATATTTATTTGATTACATATTACTAGGAAATGGTCAGACATAAATGGGTTATAATTGAGGTTCCTTTATGCTTGATGGATAACCCAGTTAGGCAGTCTGACTAATCTTATCTTAATGTTGTCTTATCATTTCTTGTCTTATCAAGCTGGTAGGACAAGTTGGTCTTCGTCATCTGTTTGCCCAGTTAGGCAGCTCCACACCTCCCCAGCGGCCATTACTGACTGATGGTGGTTTTACGTCAAAGGATGAGTCGAGCATGGGCATCAGCACAGGGACAGTGATGTCATTAGCAAGCCCTTCTTCTTAATACTGTGTTTTAACTTTCCACTTGAACTAGTGACAAGCTGGAGTCTTATCCACGTTAAGCCCAGTTCCATCAGACATACTTAACTTCACATGGAGGAATCTTTTTTAATCCAGTTTTAATGAACCAGTCATGTCTAGAGACTCCAGACTTGGTACTCACAGGCCACCAGGTCATTGAACGACCAGCCAAAAAGTATCCCCCCACTGTATTGCGATTGGCTCTCACCGATGCCTACAGAGGAGACAGGGGTTAAATTAGAACATCATTACACTTACAACTAGAAAAATGGCTCCTATTAAATATCACAGATGATCTACACTTTCCTGCTGCATGGCTAGATTAATTGTGGGTTACTTTTGTATTGGCACAAATCTCCTCATTAAGTGCTTGGACAAAGAGAACATGTAAAGAAATGTGTTTGTCATTTCTATGAAAAAAAACGGGGGAAAAAAGCAATGTCTGAAGCTCAACCTGGCCCATTGTCTAGTCTGGGGTTTAGTGTACTTCCTGTTAGCATGTTGTATGAGTATGATTAACAAATGTCTCACATATTTTCATGAAATCAAAATTAAAAACCTTAGGTAAGTCACTTATCAAACCACTGAATTAGATTTGCTAGCTATGATGCTGCTAGGCTATGCAATGATTGCATTTTAACTAGTTCCAGCACCATGGCAAGATTGAGAGGGTTAATATGCACAGTGTGCTTAATAATCATACGTGTTGTACCTTTTTTATAAAACTCTTGTTTGCCTCACATATGTTACAATGTTTTTGTCTTTGTTATAGGTGCAAGCGTGGAATCAGTTCTTACCCAGATTCCAACCACCATAACAATGATGAAGTAGATGACAACCACAGCGATGTCAGCAGCATCCAAACTGAGAGCAGCACTGGGTGCTGCTACAGTGGTGGACACAAAGGAGCCACTGCCTATAAGTCAAATACAAAGAGCATTTTTAGGTTTAATTCAAAGCGCTACAATCACCGTTATCAATTTATTGAGTCAAATAATTGTTCTTCTATGCAACCAGCCTTTATATCAAGTCTTTTTAAGGAGGTAGACCACTCCCACCAGGCTCATGAATTCAGTCACTTTTGCAACAAGGTTGTTGTCTCACTAACACAACCACAAATCATTTCATTGATAAGGACTCGTTTATTTTACTTACTTACCGAGTTACTCAATAGTCACATTCCTACACAATTTTCCTCCAATGAGTGCAAAGAACATGAAAAGATGAAAAATAGCGGATGATAGTGATGAGTGGAGTCTGGAGATGTTGCGAACAAGAAATGTGTGTTCCATCAGTGGGGTGACTTTCACTGCTAAACATGAGGCTTACCACTTTAATTCAACCCCAACGTCCAAGGCAAAGTTTGGACATATGTAAAACTACAGTTACAGTTATACTGTCGAACAGATTTCCCCCCTTTTAAGTTTTTTTATGTTTATAAATATATTTTTCCCCATTGGAACATTTGGGATGTGAACAATGGACCCAGAACCAGTGTATGATGCACAAACCCAAATCCATGGCAACTGACACCACTGAAAGAATCAAATGCACTTATACACATAAAGACAACTATTCGTGTTTATCAAGCTTTCAGCCTTCATCTTTACTATTCTTGATTCATTCTGTTGTCTGTCATTAAGCCGTTGAGTCTCTAACCTTGCCTGCTCATTTAGACATACTAATTCTGTAAATATATTAGTTTACATGTTGAGTAATGGAATTGTCTGGTTTAGATGTAATTTGGAAGCATAAGTGCATCAAGGTCTGTGTTACATTTTCTATAGTATTCTTGTATTCTTGGAGGCTTCTTGGAGGTATACAGATGCCTGACAGGAGTAAACAATCTTGTGGGTCATTCTAATCTGGGCAGAGTCTATTTTTTTATGGCTGTGGATTTCTCTCTCTCACGCTCCAGGAAAAGGCTGCATAGTGATGCATTGTTTTCTATCCACATGTGTGTATTCAATACATTCATTCCAAAACCTGAAATGAAGTTAAATAATTAATGGTTCTCCATCAACACCATGACTCCATCAGTGAACTGCAGCTGAAACAATCTCCATACTGACAATAAAACCATTGTTTTGTTTGTTTGTCTTGTGTCATATGCCCTCTTGTGTTTACTGTATATAATCTTCAGCTGGTTCTGTAACATAATACCCTGTGGCTAATAGCTCCTGAAAGAAAAGGCTTCTGCCCCAGTTCATGGTAAAATGTAATAAAATTGTTGGGGAAAAGTCAATGCGGCCTTTGTGCATTGTCCATCTCATCTCAATAATGTATAATATCTGTCTATGTTATAGTGTACATCACTTATTTCCTTTGTTTTGTACTGTTTGTAAATCCCTTTTTGTGGTGTCATAAAAATAAAACTAGTTGTACAAGCAGTTGAACACAAAGCAAACAGATATAAAAACAAAGTTAAAACAGTTCAGACCTGTAGCCAGTGAGGAAGACATGTTGATTTCAGACTTCCAGATCGAGTTGACTGGTATTTATGCAGCCCTTCAGCGTTTTCCTGTGTGTTCTTCTAACTTTTAACAGCATTCGTCTATCCTGCTGGTAAACCTGACTAAGGTATGTGCATCTGTGCACCAACTAGTTAATGATTGATGAGTTTGTTATTGAGACAATAAAGCTTCTTTGGTTAGCTATTAGGTCCTGGCAAAGGTTTTTTACACATGTTGACATTAACAAGGATCTAAAGTATACTGTGGTTTGTTTCACATTTAATTTGTTGATGCGACACTGGCAACATATATATATTAGGGCCGGGGCTCAATAAAAAAAATAAATAAATAAAATCTAATTAATTAGAGGCTTTGTAATTAATTAATCCAATTGAAATTAATCCCATTTTTAATCACATATAAATATTTGACCTGAGAACAGTGAGAAGCATTTATTTCACGTGGAGTTTGGTACCTACCATTGAGTTATGACTGAATATATAAGCTTAAGCAAAAAAACCTTGTTTACTTTTTTCCAAGGTGGTACTTAACCAAGACCAACAGACGAGTGATGCAAATCACAGTAGCATAAACTGATTTTGAACTCAGCTTGATGTATGTATTAATAAACCTCAGTAACCAATCACACAGGCAGCTCCATGTTGTCCCTTTGTGATGTTCGGTGACAGGTCAGGACAGTCTGAGACAGTGAGACAGTGACAGGTCTGTACCTATGTCTGACCACATGTCAGGTGTTCAGCAGCAGTTGAGGAAACTCCGCCGCCGCAACGAGCGCTTAATCAACATGTTAAAGTCCCAGCCCTAATATATGCCACTGCAAGTTGTGTTATTAGCTTCTCAGTTTGTTCTGTGTTTGTATTTTGTGTGTCTGTTGGAGCATGACAGCGCTGAACTCCTGAGGCTCATCTACACCAACACACTCTGAAAACACACAACAAGTGGTTGTAACAGGTCCTCTGAAGTGTTTTCAGAGAGCACTAGCTGTGCTGAGAAGCAACTCAGTATAAAACCATGCCTACCTCTTATTCACCTCTTGCTCTGGGCTGTCTTTGATTGAAGAAACATAAACTCCATTTTTAAAGAGATAGATCATCATCAGTGTGAAACCACACAAATTTGAAACATCAAACATCACACCACATCCACTCAGCCTCTGGCTCCTCTGTCTCTGCAATCAGCTGCTCAGCCTCCACCCTTGAGTCTGTATCATCCTCAGCTAGTGAGGAATCCGTTTCTGGCTTATACTTACTCATCATCAGTGCTGATGTCATCATCCAGGGTTTTTCTCCATCTTTGAGCTCAGAGTGAAAAGAATAAAGATACAGGTGCTCTCACCAGGTGCATCAGCACCAAGTTTGCCTAAATGCTAAAGAGGAAACACACTGCTACCAAAAGGACCAATCACAGCTCTAGATACATTTAAATACTGTTCATTTTATACATTAATTATAAAGCTCCTTTCACATCGAGCAGGCTTTTTGCTCTGACATTGATGTATCTAACTGTTATATTCTGATTTTGGGACTCGAGAGCCAGAGCAAAGTTTTGGTCTGGTCCAATAAAGTGCGACCTCTGAAGGGCAGAGATTTTTGTTAATTTTTTTTTTTTTTTTTTTTCAATCAAACAAATCAAATGTGTTGTTACACGACTGTTAAGGGAAGTACGTAGGTGAATTAGTCCTACGTTTGCCCTATGTTTGGGAAATTGCACCAATCGGGGAATGCATGTGCCACTGTGTTTATATACAGCTTGTATAGTGATATCCCACACTTTTTGGCAATCATGGCAGCACTCTGGTGAGATCGCGAGCTGCTCTGCATTCAAGGAGAAGAGGAGATTCTGCAGCAGATATCGGGCACTGTGTGAGACACAGTGATTTATTCAAATGTCAGCAGCCTTTTGAAAGAGCGGGGGTTTGACCGATCCATTATTCAGGTTAGCAACAAACTGAAAGCATTAAAAAAAATACACTGTGCCGTCCATTATTTACCTGCAATGTGTAAAATGAAGTAACAGAGGGAGGAAAAACAGACACACAGCCCTCACAGTGGGAGGTCTGAAAATACTAGGCCGAGCCGTGTCAACCTGGGATTTTCGATGTGAAAGGGGTATAAGTGAGGTTTCAAATACACTTAAAATGATTGTATTTGCAGGTGACACTAATTTGCTGTGGAGATCATTTGGAACAACATTTGGACATATTGGAAGAAGAATTAAAGAAACTGAAGGGTTGGTTTGATTCAAATAAACTTACACTGAATTTAAGCAAAAGAAAAGTTATAATATTTGGACATAGGTCAAAAACCTCACCCAAGGCATTCATGATAAATGACATAGAAATAGACAGAGTTCATAAAATAAAAGATTTAGAATAGACAGCAAATTATTCTGGAAACCACATATACAGAACATCAGAGCAGAAATATCAAAACCAATTGCAATACTATATGAAGTCAAATATCTTTTAAACCAATCTGCACTACACACCTTGTTGAGGAACACATGTAAAACAACTACAGAAACAATATTCAGACATCAAAAAAGAGCTATAAGAATTGTGAACAAAAGGACCTACAATGAACCATTAAATCCACTCTTCGTCAAACCGAAAGCACTAAAATTCAACGGTCTGGCTGACCTCAAAACCATTCAAATCATGCACAAAGAAAAACAACATCATAAGTTTCCACATGGCATCCAAAAGTTGTTTCAGTTAAGGGAAAATAACCACATCTCAGGTGAATATATACGTTCAAAAAGCAGCAGCAGGTACACACTAACTCTAAAAATGCATTGTACATGAGTAAAAGGAGTAAATCTGTGGAACAGCTGTCGTGAAGAATTGAAAACAAGTCACCAAGCAAGTTCAAACAAATCTTTAAGAACAGCATTCTGAATAGATACAAGATGGAAATGGACACAAAAATTCATGACCCATGAACTTCTGTCTCATTTGGCTGATATGCTTCTTTTGTTGTGTTAATAATGTGACTGAGTATGTTTCCTCTTTAGTATTTAAATGTAACTAGAGCTGTGGTTGGTCCTCTTGGTCCAGTAGTCTTTGTTCAATGCCTTTTGGATTACCCAGAGGACCAATTACAGCTCTAGTTACTTTTCAGCTACGATGCTAGGGGTCTACGTAAGTTCTGTGCTGTCACCGTAGCTTTTGAGTAAATTTGGCACAGTTTCATGCAAACAAAAACAGAAAGTCTGGACCTACTTCAGTCTTCTTATCTTATCTTATCTGATCTGATCTGATCTGATCTGATCTGATCTTATCTTATCTTATCTTATCTTATCTTATCTTATCTTATCTTATCTACCTAGTATGCAAGCAAAAAGTATCAAAAACAAATGGAAAAAATCCAGGTCAGAGCTGAGGGGAAAAAAAGATTAAACTGAACTAGCAAACCTAAAACATGTCGTCTGTACACTAGAAGCATCCATTTCGTGGTTTTCTCTCTCTGTGTTTCTCTCTTGCTGACGCCTGTAGCCTCAGGCTACATATGTCTCAGGTGTGTTGTTACCTGCCTAGATGTGTTCATTCTTTCTGAAAGGCAGCAGGAGCAGGTACGTCCACAATTACTCTCACTTAAAAAGATCAAAACTTTTTTGCTGCTCAGACTGGATTCTGTTATATTTGATTAGTGAACTCAAACTGAATGAGATGGATGCATTGCATTATTACTTTAATTAGTAGTGAGGTCAAATGTTAATTAATGTTTTACAACTGCATCAGCTGTTATTTTGTGCATTGAATATTTTTGCTCTGCACAAAACCTGTATGCTCTCAAAATTTTTTACTGTGTATAAAATATCCTGTGGTCAGTGGATGAGACACTCGTGTTTAACATGTGTTTTAGTATAAAGTTGTTACAGTTTCATGAGATTGGAGGCAAAGCTATGGTGCAGAAGCGTTATTGTCTAGCTGCTGCACCATAGGTCTTTGACATTAATGTCAGATTTTCAGTGTTAGGGTTAGTTGTCCAGATGTAGGTTACATGAAACTGTCAGGCATCATAGTGAGAAGTATAATTCAGGACAGATTAAGTCTAGTCCATACTTTGACTCACGGGCGCATATCATGTATTTTATATCTCAACTGCACATTATCAGCTAAATATGTCTTTGTAAGTTGATGAGACCGGAAAACAAGAATAATGAAACTGTCAGCAGGCTGGTCAGTTCATTCTTCTAGTTACTAGATGAAAAACATTTGATTATCTTTGAAACTGTCTATACAGATAAAAGTGATATGCTAAAATAAATTAGATGACTAAATGAAAAGCCAAATAAAATTTCAGCAATGTTTCCCTGAATGATAGATGAATAGACATACAGGTATATAATGAGGTAAGGTGAGATAATGTGTGGACTGGACAGACAAATTAAAGAAAGAATAGTCTTGCCACAGTAATGAAATTTCCAAATTGAATTAACAGTTGTACAGGAGATGATGATGTTTAACCCACAGACAAGTGAGTCATCATCTCAGAGTGCCTGAAGATGATGTCAGATAATCTCACGAACGTTTCATACATTTTACATGCAAGAAAACCCTGAAACATCTTAGAACTAAAGATTTATTCATGAAACAGACAATGAAGAAACATGCCTACAAGAAGTTTACTCTGCTAAAAACAAACAAACAAAAAAAAAAAATGCCACGGATGAACATAACCCAGAAAAAGTTACTTGTCCTTGTGGTTGGGTTCAAATACTCCATCATCAGCAGTAGGTTCTGTTCCACAGAGGATATATATATATATATATATATATATATATTTGCAGAGTAAGCCAAATTTCACCACAATGTCTGGATAACTCTGATGCTTTCATGTTTGATTATGAACCAGACACTATCACAAGTTGGTCCTTTTAGTTGGAGAAATACTCCACATTAAGTTTGAATATTCTTGCAAGGAGTTCAGTTTCTAATTACATTCTGTGTCTGGTTGGCAACAAGAAGTTTATTCCGAAGGAGCAGTTCTCCTCTAAAAAAAAAAAAAAAAAAATACCTGGTAAGGAATGAACAGCTCTTATATAGCTCTTAAATAAGGAAAGGTTATAAAGTCGTAAAACTGCAGAATTTATTCAAGTGCTGTATCAACCTAAGGTGTTTCACCCATGGACAACCAGGATGAATTGATAGATGGCAGAGCAACTCCGTTAAATGAAGGGAGCTGGGGACTGGTTGGTTCAGAGAACAACTTTAGTAGTACAGTACATTCATTACGAGTAGTTCTAATAGCTTAGACTATGGACCTATTATGTCACATCATTAAAACCACTCATTTTACTGCTGCATCTGGAGAGAACATCACTGCTTCTCAGAGTATCAGTTTCATTCTGCAGCTGTAGATTAAGATGGTACTGGTGCAGACAATGACTTCAGGGTTTCAGTAGAGGGACGATCAATGATTACTTTCAAGGAGTGTTAGGTTTGAATTCTAACCCCTAACCCCCCTGAACTCCCACCAGTCATTTATAGCTGAAGAAGCTGATGATGGAGCATCTTCAAGAAAGGTCAAGCAGGTCCTGAAGCTTTTGTTTTATGTACTTATTTACTTTATTACTTTATGGACCAAACACAGAATCAATTATAAACCTCCTTTCATTACTGGAAGACACTTTGGATAACGTGTTAGACCGGAAGTAATGTCAGAAATACGACACTCTTCAGTTGAAAAAAATAAGAACTCTTACCTAAAGCTAGAACAACATTCACTTCACAGGCTTAGTCTCAGAGCATGAACAGAAGGAATTGTTTACATTAAAAGAATTAACTTCTCTCCATAAAAAGCATATAAGGTAGAGCCGCCATAAAACTCTGCTCGCAGAGAGTTTCTCAGAGCCTGTCATTAACACATACAGCTCTGTGTATTGTTTTAAATGTTGGTTTTAGAACAGTTTGTACTTGGCATTCATGCAGAGACACACCAGTGTTCAGTAAATACTCACAATTACCATGGAGGCTCAAACATTCCTGGTGAAGTTCAGAAGCCCCTTCAGGGCTTATAGTTTACTGCTGGTTGAGCACACATTCATCTGATGGGTTCATTCTAAACCCAGAGGGGGGTTCTTTAATCACACAATTGGCATTTATGATTAGGGCTGAAGTGGATTAGAATATTTATGTAAAAATAAAAAATATTAAAATATGCTACTTTTATGGCTAATTTGTAGAGGGCACTTTTGTACCTAGGTTTTCTTTCTTAAAATGAGTATAAGTGTTAATGTTATTGAAACAGAATCTGTGTCCCTGGTCATCATCAAATTTGTCACTAAACCATGTTTCCTCATATATAATGAGTTTTTAGTCACAGTTTAGCTCAGTCAGAGTCATTTTAGTGTGTGTTAGATTAACCTCTTTTTGTTCTCCACCAGAGTAAGTAGAAGAATCATCTACAAAGTCCTTCAACAACCAGGCTTAACCAGTGGCCAACAGGCATATGTGACTTCTGTCAACACAACATGATCTGCATCTTCTTCATCAGTGAGTTCAGGCGAGAGAAACTGTCTTACCCTTCCAATCTGCTGGAGAAAAGTACTCATAACCACTTACCCTAAACCTTGCCCTGACCCCAAACCTAGTCCTGGGCCTAAATCTAAGCCAAAGCAGAAGAAGCAGAGTATATAAACAATTGCCACTGCGGTTGGGTGCATTGTTGCTGCACGTAGAATTAGACTGAAGATATTTGGTGTCATCTCTGTTCTGGATGAACAGACGAACATTTTCAGACATGTGATCACTTGTGCTTTTGTTGAAATCTGAAGAAGAATTTTTCCACTTGTCTGTTGTTTTCTTTCTCACTGTTTTAACTCTTTTGTCATTTGTCTTCATACTAATTTCTCCTTATGCTTTTTTCAGTTTTTCTCCCAGCTGTTAGACTCCAGGACTCCCAGGACCAGTGCACTGGTAGCTCTTGTAATCCCCAGCTAGGAGACTTAATGGTGGGTCGGGCAGCTCAACTCTCAGCCTCGTCCACCTGTGGTCTGGATGGGCCTCAGAACTACTGCATCCTCGGATACCTGGAGGTTAGACAGGCTGAACATTGGACAGACTGAGTATAGACAAATAAACGTGGGATCAAACTGTAATAGCTGAATAAGTTTTATCCTTATTATATATTTTCATACACTAGTATTATAGGCTTGAGTAGTATTAGTTTTAGGTGAGTTTTGCTCAGATAATAAACATTTCTTTTCGCAGTTACATTCCCTGAAGTTAGGGTTAGGAAAGGGGATTAACTGCGTGAATACGATGCATTTGAACTCAGTTTGTGTGACTGACATATTTCTGGCTCGTCCTCTGACTTTCATACTGGAACATGTTCTGATCTGTTAATTCTGACGCTGGTCTCTACACCCTGAGGATCTGTTCTACTTCGTCTCCTCTTTATTGGATTTGCCTTCTTTTTTTCCTCCTTCAGTCTTGACGTTGGTTCTGTATCATTTCTGAAATGTTCCATTAAATACATATCTGTTAGTTTCCTTAAATTCCTTGAAACTGCACAGGAAAAGGTTTGAATTCAGTTTTTGTGTTTTAAACCAATAATCAATGACTTTCAATTAAAAGTCAGAGTAGAGGAACAATTTGTGATGACTATTGATCAGTTGGGTTGAATTTGTCTTCATTCATCAGGAGGAGCAGAAATGTTTCATATGTGACTCCAGGCTTCCCTATAGTCGTTATAGCAACCCAAACAGTCACCGTATCGAAAATATCATCACAACATTTGAACCTGAAAGAAAGATGAAGTGGTGGCAGTCTGAGAACGGCAAGTTTAACACATCATAATGTACAATCTGTCCAGTCAGAAGCCCATCACTAGTAACAGAACACAGAACAAGAACTCTTCTTCTTTACTGATTTATCTGCAGGAATTCATCGCGTCAGCATCCAGCTAGATCTGGAGACGGTCTTCCAGTTCAGTCACCTGGTCCTCACCTTCAAGGTAAGACTAAACATTCTGGTTTAATTCACAGCTGATCAGACTAATTGTCACTGACTTACTAAGATTGGCTGATTAATTGCATCCAAATATTAGGTCTCATATCGGGTGGATTGAAAACTGAACCCAGCTGAGTCAGGGCTCTTATCTTTGTGAATACAAATATACTATTGTGATCATTCACCATGCACAGAGGCTTTCACCCCAAATAGCAGGCTGAGGACTAGTGAGCATCAAGGTCAAGGTCCAGGATGAAACATTGAAAATCCAAGAGTACATCAAGAAAATGCCCCCAAAGGATGAGGTGCTAAGAGAATGTCTCAGACAACAGAAACTCAATGAGCGTGCAGAGGAAGAGGAGCAGACAACCTGGAGGGACAAGCCCCTACACGCCATGAAGCGTCAAACTGAAGACGTGGCTGATATCAAGAACACCTACCAATGACTGGAAAATACTGGACTGACTGACAGCACAGAGACACTGATAATGGCAGCACAAGTACAGGCCCTAAGTACTAGAGTCATAGAGGCCAAGATCTACCAGAGTAGACCAGACCCAAGGGTCAGACTATACAAAGATGGTCCTGAGACAGTCCAGCACATAGTAGCAGCGGTGTAAGACGCTAGCCAGGTCAGGATACAGGGAGAGGGACAACCAAGTGGCTGGCGTACAAGAACATTTGTACCCAGTGTGGAATAGAATGGGCTATACCACAGAAAGTGGTGGAGAAAATCAGGGCCAAGGTTCTCGGGTACTTCAGCTTCCAGACTGACAAACAGGTCCTGGCTTACCAACCAGACATAGACTAAGTAGTTAGACTGAAAAGTAACTAATTTATGTGTTTCATTTGGGTGCCAGTGAATTTAGCTTATTCCCCTTAGCTCTACTGCTACGCCAACGCTACACGTGACATCACGTCGTTTCTTTGAGGGTACAATATTATTTGTATTAAATTCAAAACAGATGATTTTATTTACACTTATGATTTAGGGTATGCATGTGTAAAAATATGAATTCTTTAATTATCCATTGTAATAATTATGGATGCGTGTTGTAACAATCCCTTCGTCGGAATCGCGCTGACTGCAGAGCATGACGCTACGCTCATTACGAGACGCACCTGTGAGAGTATAATGGGAGCGCTCACTTCATCAGTTTTGGGTTGGACGAAGCAGCGATCGCTCGGTAGCTCCACACACTGTGGTTAGAGAAAAGTCGAGCTCGTGTAAGCCCTTGTCGATTTCTTACCGTGGTTATGACTTCTGACTGACAGACTCACATTGACTGAGAGAACTCTAAAGGTGCCAGCTGTGAGTACATAACTTTCCTATTAAAACAAAAAGAACAAACTAAATCAGTTGGGTTTGGACTCTGAAGAGGGAATGTTTTGTTGAGTAAAGACTGAAATATTGCTGATAATTGAAAGCATTTTTTGTTGATTGTTATATTTTATTTTATTTTATTTTATTTTGTTGTTGTGGACCTATTTTATGCACCTGCAAAGAACATGTTGGGATTCATTGTCGGTTTTCTTGGTTGTTAAGTTTCATACTTGAACATCCTCTGTGTGGGTTTTGATTTAAAAAGAAATTAAAAAGAAACTATTATTGTCAGGTTACCACCTGACTGGCACCCCAGGTAGACTATATAAATAATTTAACCAATAAATAAATCTAATAACATCTCTAAATAATAACTAAATTAAATAACTAAATAAGATTAAAACCACCACAGTGTGCGGTATTGGTTGATGTTTTGAATTAAATCCGGCTAATACAGGTAATTTAGGGTGACTCTCTGACAGCCAGGAGAGGACCAGAAAAACCTCAATTTGTTTAAATTGTCTTCAATAGGTTCAATGGATCAGACCACCAAGTTTAACAAAACTGTCCGTCTGCCAAGAGTGTGTCATTAGAGACTGGTTTGATATTTAAGCAAGGCAAATCAAGTCAGTTTTATTTATACTGGACATGTCGAGAGAATATGGTTCAAGTTTACACTGTGACTCCATTGCCTGCCTGTTTCTTCTCTCTGCAGAGTTTCCGGCCGGCGGCCATGTTGGTGGAACGTTCAAAGGATTTCGGAAGAACCTGGAAAGTTTTTCGTTACTTTGCAGAAGATTGTTCACTTTATTTCCCTCTGGTGTCAGATAAACCGGCCGACAGCATCGATGACGTGGTCTGTGACAGCAGATACTCTGGATCAGAACCATCCACCGATGGAGAGGTGAGACACTGACTTCATCTAAATTTATTTATTTACAAAGCACACACATGAACGTATGAACACACACACTACAACAGCACACCCTCCACATAGACAAATCACACAATCATATTATTTTATATATTTTTTTAAGAGAAGGAAGTGGACACATTGACATGCTGAATGTGTCCAATGAAAGAAATTCTATGGTTGAAGTTTCCACGATGAATAAAACTGAGGCGACACTGTGTGAAAATTAGTTCTCGTTTTTTGTCTGTTTCAATGTGTTGATGAGTTTCCCATTCAGATGAAGTTCTATGATGTTTGTAGGTTGTGCTTAAAGCTCTGGACCCTATCTTTGAAATAGAAAACCCCTACGCTCCCAACATCCAAGGTGAGGTTTTAGACAGGATCAACATTCACTGACATCATGGTGTAAATAAACCTTTTAGTTGCACAACAAGCTAAAGTAAACAACTCTTTGTTCGGGTTAGGTTGGGTTAGGGTTAGTTGATAAAGGTTTAGGATTAGATGGGGTTATATGGGTTAGGTTGGGTTAGGGTTAGTTGATAAAGGTTTAGGATTAGATGGGGTTATATGGGTTAGGTTGGGTTAGGGTTAGTTGATAAAGGTTTAGGATTAGATGGGGTTATATGGGTTAGGTTTAGGGTTAGGGTTCGGTGATAAAGGGTTAGGATTAGATGGGCTTATATGGGTTAGGTTTAAGGTTAGGGTTCGGTGATCAAGGCCATGGAGAGCTCACCTCTAAGGGTTTACAATATCACAGTGTCATTGACAGATTTGCTGCCCATTGTACTGGTTTTGTTTTCATTTGCCTTTTTAAATCTTTTAATGCTGCATGTTATTTATTGCTGTACTGAATCTGCTATTTTACATTTTTGTTATATTTGTTAAATGTATTACTGTACATCTCAACTGTTATAAAGATACTTGTACTTGTACTTATTATCTTAGCACTAACCACTTTTTATTTATTTTGATTCTGAAAACTTTACTTTTGTGGTTGTCCTCAGATCTGATCACTTTGACTAATATTCGGGTGAACTTCACTGATCTCTTCACACTCGGCGACACTCTACTGAGTCGGAGACGCAGGAACCCTCAGGATAAATATTACTACTCTCTGTACAACATGGTGGTCCGAGGAAGCTGCTTCTGTAACGGACATGCCAGCAGGTGTACACCTGCACAGGGAGGACGAGGGGACGTCTTCCCAGAGCCTGGCATGGTAAGGACCAGAATGGCTCTCTGGTGTTTCAATAGCAGCGTGATGTGTTTTCCTGATGTCCACTTTCCTTTACATGTGAACTGAGGACATCGAGTCCCAGACACACAGCTGAGACTCAGCTGGACGGAGATCCAGATAATTTCACGAGATTTCAGGTAAAAATATTTTCTGTTTTCAGGTTCATGGTCGATGTGTTTGTCAGCACAACACAGCAGGAGAGAACTGTGAGAGATGTCAGGACTTTCATCACGACTCCCCCTGGAGGCCTGGAGGAGAAAACACAGCCGACATATGCAGGAGTAAATTAAATTAAATGAATGACTTTCCATTTATATATAACAAAAACAACCAGGACTCCCGTTTTTGTCTAACTAGTCAAATATAATAAGTTTTTTTTTTCATATTCAGTATCTACACTTTTACTTTATTCATAGTTTTCATTTGTTGATTTTTAATTAGTATAAATTTCACTTTCGTCTCTCAGGGTGTAACTGTCATGGCCACTCAGACTCATGTCACTTCGATGCCGCCCATTATGACGCATCTGGCGGCGTCAGCGGTGGCATTTGTGACGACTGCCGTCATGACCGGACCGGACCTCATTGTGAACGGTGTCGACCTTTTTACTACCAGGACCCACAGAGAGCAAAGGACGACCCACAGGCCTGCAGACGTAGGTTTCCATGGATACACACGATGATGGTGATGGTGATGGTGATGATGATGGTGATGATGATGATGATGAAGATGATGATGGTGATGGTGATGAAGATGGTGATGGTGATGGTGATGATGATGATGATGGTGAAGATGAAGATGATGATGATGGTGATGGTGATGATGATGATGATGATGATGATGATGATGATGAAGATGGTGATGAAGATGATGATGAAGATGATGAGACTGTGGTGTTCCAGCTTGTGACTGTGACCCGGCTGGTTCTCGTGAAGCCGGTCCCTGTGACTCGCGGACCGGTCAGTGTGTCTGTAAAGGAAACGTCGAAGGACAACGCTGTGATCGCTGCAGACCAGGTTTTTTCAGTCTGACCCCAGACAACCCTGACGGTTGCCAAGGTGACAAGAAATACTCAGTTTGACCTTTGACCTTTTCATGTTTAATGTTCAAGTTCACGAAACAAATACAAGGAGAAACATGTTGAAGACGTGTTGATGCTGGTCTGAGGCTGATGTCATGTCTCCTGTTTGTCGTGTCGTGTTCTGTCATGTTGGTCGTGACACATTTATCATGTTGTGTTGTGTTGTATTGTATCATGTCATATTGTGTTGTGTTGTGTCATGTCATATTGTGTGTGTCATGTCAGCGTGCCAGTGCCATGCCTTGGGAAGTGTGGGGTCATGTGATCCGCTGACAGGAAGCTGTGAATGCGAGCGCTGGGCATCCGGACTGCACTGTGATCAGTGTGGGGTGAGTTCAGTCTTTGTTAATGAAAACAATAAAAGGACAAGAAGATTGAAGTTCCCCAGAGATAAACATTATAGAAATATAATGACAAAGCAGCTGTTACACACACAGTTAATTAACAAGCGTTTATTTAAAGTAAATAGGCTAGGCTAGGTTAGGCGATGAATGTTTCTCCAAGTAGAATGAATGTCCAGAGGACAGATTTAGCCAGAGGAAGACAGGATCTGTAGGAAACATTAATATGTGTTGTAGACAATAGCTGAAACTGGCAAGGCCACACACACATCTGACTCCACTCCTCCAATCAAACACAAGAGAAAGAGAGAAATCTCCAGCTGAGGAGGACAAGGCCACAAACTTTTTTTACTTTGTGAAATAACAGCGATGACAACCTGAACCAGGGTTTAACTCCAAGTGTTGAGTGAATGTTCATATGTGTGTTCATGTCTGTGTTTTGTGTCCAGGCAGGTTTCTGGGGTTTAGGAAACTCTTTTCTCAGGTGTACCTCCTGTAACTGTGATATCGGCGGAGCTCACGGCACCACGTACGAGATTATTCTACTTCTACAATATCCACCATTTTTCTGAAATAAAGAGGATGAATAAATAATTATGGAAATGTCAGCTTTAGCCACTGAGCCGAGAACCACAGATTCAGACATCTCAGTGTTTACATTCTCTTATCAATATGTCTGTGAAGGTTCTCAGTCATCCAGGTCATGGTAATCCAGAAGGCATTGAATAAAGGCAACTGGACTTGTAGAATTTTCTTGAAGACCTTCATCAGAGCAGTTTCTTCAGTTCTGAGAGACTAGTGGGAAATTGAGGTTAAAGTAGGAAAGGTCTGTGGGTAACTGGGGACCCCAGTGTCATCGATCGTGGCCGATCTCTACATGGAGGAAGTAGAGACCAGAGCCCTGAGAACCTTTGCAGGTTCCACCCCCACCCACTGGTACAGGTATGTGGGCGACACCTGGGTCAAAATCAGGACAGAGGAGGTGGAATCTTTCACACAGCACATCAATGCAGTGGACAGCAACATTAAGTGGGAGGGAGGGAGGACATCAGCAGTGTTTGGTCTTTTTGGTTTGGTGCATGTTGAAGACCCAGCCTCAACACTGAAGTTTATAGGAAACCCACTCACACTGACTAGCATTTATTATTTGATTCCCACCACCCCCTGGGACACAAACTAGGAGTCATCAGAACCTCCAGCACCGAGCACAGTGGTTAATAGCCCAAAAAAAACAAGGTTGAGGAGTACAGCAGGAGGAAGAACATCACCGTAGCTTTGTTGCATATAAAAGTAAACACAAGAAAGATAAAATAAAATGAGATTAGATTAAAGTAAAATAAAAATAAAAGTTTAATCAAAAAAATTACAGAATTAGCATTATGAAAAAATATACAAAAATAGTTGGCAAAACAGTGTCGGATATGGTTGTTTGGTCAGTTGCATAGCAGTATGGATCGTGTCATCGCATGGTGTTTCTCGTCAGTGTTGTTTCCTTGAAGTTGTTCACTGGAGGATGTAAATGCTAACAAAGTGTATCTGCCTGTAGAGTCTCACACACTCCCTCTGGGTCCTATCAAGCGCACACAGTCGAACTATCCAACCGCCAAAGACCTCGTGTTCCCCTTGGTCGACGGTGCAGAGAGCATGGCACAGAGCCTAGCGGGCATTTTAACACCTGGCCCAATCGGAGCTCCTAGGATGTATGTAATGATGACGCAATGTTTCAACCAATCACAATGGCGTTTATTACACCTGGCTCAGACGTTCAAAAACGTGACATAGCCCAATGTTGTGATGTTCAACTGCATATTGCAGACCAAATACAGTCGTGATTAGACGTCCAAAAACCTTGTTTGCACGTTGTGTAAAGGTCCAAAATGGATCTTGGACCGACTGACGCAATATAGACATGATCTGTACGTCCATCAGATGTCTAATATTTAGTGTGTATCCACCTGAAGGACAAAGGACACTCCTTTGAAGATACAGACGTCAAAGTCCTGGCCAGAGAGGACAGATGGTTTGAGAGAGGAGTAAAGGAAGCCATCTATGTCAAAGTGGAAAAACCTTCTCTAAACAGAGGAGGTGGACTGAGATTTAATCTGCCATATATTTATAATTCAGTTTTGACTTGTATCCCCAAGAAGTTTCAGCACCTTGAGCCTCCAGGCTCCCACTGACAATAGCTTCGTTAGAGCTCTATTCATAGGGTAAGTAGCCCAGGCACACAGTTCCCCTCTTAACAGGTGAGTACTCAGCCTTTATGGAAATAGTTGCACCAGTTTCTGTTCAAATAAATTTGAACTTCACAGAGTTTTCCTATTTAAACTTCCCACTAGTCTATCAGAACTGAAGAAGCTACTCAGATGAGTGGCGAAATGTTTTCAAGAAAATTACACAAGTCCAGTTTCCTTATTCGACGCCTTTTGGATTATCCTCTTATCAAATAAAGAAAAACAGAGTAAAAAGGAAACAGATATTTTAACTTTATTTGAAGAAGCACAAACTGAGAAGGTGTTCATGTCTTATGTGTTCAGGTGTTCTCCAGAGGATGGACAGTGTCACTGTTTACCCAACATGATTGGTCGGCGGTGCACTGACCCCGCCCCTGGTCACTTCCTGCCCTCGCTGAACTACTTCCTGTATGAGGCAGAGCTCGCCGCCCCACTGGCAGGAGGAGACTCTTCATCGTCTTCCCTGGTGTGTAGCATCCTCGATAGAATGTCACCGGGTATTTACTGCCGTATCCTCAGCTCAACTCTCTTCTTCCACTTTGATTTCAAGTTCGCTAATGGCCGAGGGGTTAGGGATGGACAGACGCGTCGCCTTGCTCGACAGCGACGACAGGGACAGGTGGTATCCGTTTCCTGTTACAATCTCTTTCAGTCCAGCCAATCAGATCAACTTCCTGTGTCTAAATACCACTGCTGTGTGTTTGGGTTCTACAGCAGAGCGTTATCCCTCTAGACCCAGGTCACGCCCTGCAGCTCATCCCCCGTCACAGGTCAACTGACCCTCCAGTCACCTGGACGGGCATGGGATTGGTGAGAGTGTTGGAGGGTGCAGGGCTTAGATTCACTGTGGACAACCTCCCCTCTTCAATGGAATATCAGCTGGTGATCAACTATGAACCAGAGGTGAACCTAGTCCTGGATCTGACAGTGAATTAATGAAATAATCTGAAACTGTAAAACTGTCCAAAAAATAGAGTTAAAAACAACATTAAAAGAGTAACAACATAAATGAAAGTTTAAAGTTTAGCCTAGACTGTTTGTGACAAGTTTTCAAGGAGAGATATTTATTTTACATACTGATACATTAGTAATACTGTATAACATAATTAACTAATTATGAGTTAAGATTAACTTCTTGTATCTTCCTTTGCAGACTCCATCTGATTGGCTGGCTTCAGTCAGTAGCATCACGCTGTCTCCAGGCGATGAACACTGCAGCGTCAACCCAGCAGGAAGTACAACCGTGGCTCTTCCTGGACAGTCGAGGTGAGACGATGTCAGTAAACACAAGAGATGATTTCTACGTCCCACGGCTGTTCTGGTGTCAAAAGAAAAGATCAAAGAAACAGTCTAAGTTTTAGAGACAACAGAACCTTTCTGCCAGATGTTTAATGAAGCCAGAAGTTACAAGTCTAAGGAGCAAAGTAAATGATATGAATGGATGAGACAAGCCAACCAATGCATCTTAACATTTTAGACACAGGTAATGTTCATTACATTCATGATAACCGTGTTGCCTCTAAAAAACAAGACTAAGCTTCAACAGATCAGCCAGGTGCCATGCTGGGTCTTTTAGGGCGCACTTACACTAGGCAATAGTTCCATACCCAGCCACGCTTGCCCCCTAAAGTCTGGACTCTATGGCTAGTGTAAGTGCAAAGGGGGACGGGCTTGGTACATTTTGTTACGCACAAGCACTGTTAAATACGCGTCACGTGAGACAGACGCTTTTTGATGACGATGCGCATTGCGTATGTTGTATATCAACGTGATGACAAATGCACTGTTAAAAAAAGTAGTTGACTCAACTTAACTAAATCTAGTCATCTTCTTGCTTTGACTGAGTTAAGTTCAGTCATCTTATCGTGTAAAGTTAATTACACAAGTTAATTACACTACAAAATGCAGTCAACTGACTCAATTTTCTCTATCAAGTAAATTGGACTAAAAAATATTATTTGAGATCATTTAAAGACACTGGTTGAATGTATTTTTTCAAGTTCCTGCAAATGTGAATCGAGTTGGCTCAATATGAAATACATAAATGATACAACACACAGTTCAATAAGGAAGTTTATTAATAATAAATAGCAGTAAAATAACAGTAAAATACATAAAATGAAGAGCACTCTTCCTTTGAGGGAGAAAAAAACTCTAGAACATAAAATACAAATTAAAGTTGCAGGCAGTGTTGCCCAGGACCTTCTGTCTCCTCCTCCTCCTCCTGTGTCCTCCTCCTCCTGTGTCCTCCTCCTCCTCCAAACAAAAAAACAGTTGTGACCCGGGGCAGTACATTTCTTCCTCTTAGTACTTAGTCCGATGGAAAAAAGGAAAAAAAAAAAAAAATGAGAATACTTAAGGCCCAAATGCAGAAACATCCTCCTGAGCCAACCTCGTTGCAGATCCGGCGGCAGGAGAGTCAAGGTGGAGACATTGGGGGGGCGTCATAGTTCGAAGTAGTTTTGAAATTCCACACAGACACATTTTCAGATCTCAAAAAAAGAGATGTCGAAGGAAAATTGATCACCCTACTGAAATACTTGCTTTCACTCTGCCAGCTCTGGCTAGCTGGCGCTACATTCCAACGTATTTCCGACAAGGAAATAAACATGAAATATTCATCCCAGGTTGTGTTGGCGGACTGTTTGAGATGGAGAGCCATTTAATGAATCGTACACATTGCCTACAGATAAACTGACTTTGGTAAAATAATTTTAGATGTACTTATTTGGATGACTTCGCGCTGAGGAAAAACCTGTGGTGATCTCGGATTTTAAGAGTTGAACACTGCGTGTGACGCCACATTGCGGGCGCATGCGTGTTGGCTGAAATGTCCTTTTTGACTTCTTTTCTGAAGTGACCTGAACTGATTATTGTAGTTTTTAATGAGTTTCCGCGCTTTTTTCAAGTTGAAGTTGTTGTAACTCTTGTTACTCTGTTGCAATGAGCAATAAGTTGTCTCAACTTGACAACAGTAGTTCTTCTGACTAAAAGCCTAAATCCGCTCTGTTGTAGTTGTTGTAGTTGAGAGACAGGCTGTCTGAAGGAAATCTGGAGTGTGCGAACGAGCTTAACACATTCTTCAACAGTGCCCCCCTCCCCCTCCTTCGCCCCCGGACACCGGTTTCTTGTATTCTTCTATTAACTTCATTCACTGTTGTCTTTCCCTTGTGTCAGAAGAGTTTTTCTGGACTCTCCGCTGTGTCTGAATGCAGGAGGTCGGTACTTTGTGGACATCGTGTTTCACACACAGACGACATCTGATGGATCCTACATCCTGATCGACTCGGTGAGGAAGTCTTCATCTGAGTGATTAAAAGCCATCACTGTTCAATCACAGTTCAGGTGTTGGTGTTTCTATGTCTCCACACTGACAGCGATCCTGTCTGTTGATTTTCGTAAATTCTGACAGAAACCACCTTCTCCGGTGAATTTCAGCGTTTTTTTTTTTTTGTTGTTGTTGTTGTTTGTTTTCTCAGATGGGTCTGGTTCCCAGCATAGTATCGGGTCAAGACTTCTGCTCCCAAAGCAACTTGGACTCTTTCCGCCGCTTTCACTGTGTTGGATTGGGCGGCTCCCAGGAGACGGTCCCAGAAGTCTGTGAGGGCCTCATCAAAAGCCTCGCAGCTCAAATCCACAATGGAGCAGTTCGTAAGTAGTTTAGTTAAAATCCTAAACATCTAATTCCACATAGAGAATCTATTCTCTCTGTTCGGCTGCTCAGTAATAGATCAGACTGACACATACCTGTCTACGCAGTCTCAGTGTTGAACAATAATCTAGTCTCATTATTATTCTGCTCTTTGCATTTCTTTAAATTAGCCAGAGCTGAGCACAGGATGCTTAGTTGGTTAATGTCAGGGAGTTTGTTTTTATTATTAAAATGAATTAATTATAATATGTTGACTGTGGTGCAGCTTTTACAGATTGAAAAACATAGACATGAAGCTGGCGGTCTTCTGGTGATATCCCATCACTCCAGAAGATGAGGAGAAAACATGACAGATTTAAAAACAGCCTCAGCTCTTAGATGCAACGCATCCATGGATGGATGCAAGCAATGATTGTTAGTGTGGGGAAAGTCTATAACGTCGAAAAAAGTCAGGATTCCGATTTTAAATACTGAACACCAACTACAGTGACTCTGATCCTCTGACAGGAAGGGAAGAAGAATGTGGAGGGAAATATGCAACCAGATTCATCTAAACATCCAGTCACAGACAGACTGAACAATACATGTCTAACCCCCACCACACAGAGAACACTGAACCTTAAGCCTTTACTCCCATGTTTATCTTCACGTTTCACCTGTTGTCAGCTTGCAGGTGTAATGTGACTGGTTCTCTCGGACCAGACTGCAGTAAACTGGGCGGGTTCTGTCAGTGTAAGCCCAGTGTGATTGGTCGTTGCTGTGACAGCTGTGCACCGCTGACATTTGGCTTCGGACCTGACGGCTGTAAAAGTAAGAAGATCACTCTGAAGTGAAAATCCTTTTTCTCTTTTTTAGGACAAATGTTTGAAGAATTAATTGTTCTCGTCTGTTGTGACAGGATGTGAGTGTGACCCACGTGGCTCAGTGTCGGAGCTGTGTGATCAGATCAGAGGTCAGTGTGTTTGTCGTTCGGAGGTTACTGGTCGAAGCTGTGACCGCTGTCATCCAGGAACCTGGGGATTCCCCTTCTGTCGGCCTTGTGAATGTAATGGACTGTCTGAGCTGTGTGACCAGGAAACTGGAGAGTGTCTGGATTGCAGGGACCACACCACTGGACCACACTGTGACAGGTCAGATATGTTTATTAGAAGTATAACCAACATTTAATATAATTATAAATGTACTGTATGTCTGTGACTGGTTAGTATGAGCTGCTTAAAGTTTTTCCCTCTCAGAATTTTCTACATTTCTTCATAAAAGTAGAAAAAGAACCCAAAGAAACACATGAAACAGAAATGTTAGGCTACTCTAGTGCAGCAGTAGTTGCACTTCCAGTAGTTATTCTGTGTGTCTGGTCAGCATACAGTATATGTAGCGTAGTGGGACCACAAGAAACAATAATTCACACCTCTGTATATTTCTGGAAGTGATGATAAACACAACATAAATCTTCAATATTTTTTATAATGTTGTGGAAGGACCTGAAGGAAACAACCAACTTCTCAGAACTGAAGTGGTTCTGTTCAGAGGAATGGGATCAAATTCCTCCAAGTTGCTATAGACACTGATCAGCTGTTACCACAAACATTAAGTTAAAAGGAGCTTACAGCACACACTGGACCCAAGGACTCAACAACATGATCAACACGGGACCAGTTCTGTGTTTGACTGGATTCTCTTTGTCTAATTTTAGGGTTAATCTTTACTTTGTATTGTAATTATTTCATATAATAAGTTACTGTAACGCCCTGTTACTTTTAATATGTGGTTTGTTGTAAATATTTAATAAGATATTTATTAAACACCAACATGAAATAAATATACATAATATAGACCCTATAGGTATAGATGTGTAGAAAAGCTTAACGTTGTGACACAGGTGTATTGCTGATGCAGGTGTGTGGAGGGTTACTATGGTAACCCCATCTCCAGACAGCCCTGTCAGCCCTGCCTGTGTCCAGATGTTCTGAGCAGTGGACGTTTATTTGCTACGTCCTGTCAACAGGACCCACAGTCACTCAGTCTGACCTGTAACTGTCGGGAGGGTCACACAGGTATGAACTCAGGTCCTGTCCTTAGCTTCAGTTCACAAATGTATGTGATGTGAACAGACATTTCAAAGCTTCTGATTTGTTGTCAGGGGACGGCGGGTTTCTCAGCAGTGGTTTTATCCGTTGTGTTTCACTTCACTGCCACTAGAGAGCAGCACATTATTTCATACCATGAAGAGAGAAATGATAAACTTGTTATTAAATGTGAAAACAGCAACTGTTAAACTGACTGTGATGAACTCAGGGCCACACTGCGACAGATGCAGTCCTGGTTTCTATGGCGACCTTGTGTTGCCGGGTTCCCACTGCAGGAAGTGTCCCTGCAACAGCAACATCGATCCTGATGATCCCAACGCCTGCGACAGCACCACAGGTCAATGTCTGCGTTGCCTTCACAATACCATGGGACCACAGTGCCAAAACTGCAAAGCTGGTTACTATGGCAATGCCCTGGTCCAAGACTGCAAAGGTATGTATGGCAAACACTAACATTAAATCATGAATTCACACCCACCCTAGCTCCTGAGTTCCTCACTCTGTCTCTAAGTTCAGACTTGGTCACGAACCAAAGCTCAACTTGCATTATTCCCAGAATGCTCCTGTGACCGACGGGGGACACAAGTAACTCAGTGTCCTCTTGGGGGTCCCTGCTCCTGCAATCCAAGGACAGGACAGTGTCCCTGCAGAATGGGGGTAGTGGGAGACCTCTGTGATGAATGTGAAGACGGATACTGGAACCTGGATGGAGCATCAGGGTGTCAGCCCTGCAGCTGTGATCCTGTTAACTCTTTCTCAAACATCTGCAACAAGGCAAGACCTCCACAACCACAGACACTGTCCTGTTTATTTATTGTTTCCTCGTGGACACAGTGTTTCAGTGTAATTAACCTCATTCCGCACAACGGAATCACAGGGACAACAGAGGGTGGTGACCATGTTCCATTTAAAATGAAATCTGCTGTAAAATGTTTGAAAGTTCATACATTCAAAGAACAGGGTTCAATTTAATGCAAAGATTAGTGACCATATAGATGAATGATTGACAATGACAGAAGTTGTGGTGCATTCAGGTCACGGGACAGTGTCCATGCCGTCCTGAGTTTGGAGGAAGACAGTGTGACGAATGTGGAGAAAATCATTTCGGCAATCCAGACCTGCAGTGTGTGTGTAAGTGAAAAGCTCTGATATTTATTTTTTTTCTGCAACACAACTGCAGCTTGTTTCTCTTTGAACTGTTCTCAGCTTGTGACTGTAACCTGGAAGGAACTGAACGCCCATCATGTGACCCAGAAACAGGAGAGTGTATCTGTCGGGTTGGAGTTACTGGTATATTCTGTGATGAGTGTGCCACCGGCTATGACTCAACATTTCCAGCCTGTAAAGAGTGCCACCCTTGCAACAACCTCTGGACTAAGAACGTCACTGATGTCCAGCGAGCTGCCCAGAGGATGAAAACCTTCATCCCTCGTCACAGTGGCGACCTGCAGCCCACAGACAGTGGCTACCTGCAACGAATCCTGGAGATACGCTCTAAGCTGGATGGCCTCACCAACCTGACTGCACATTCCACAGCAATGGTGCCAAACGTGGAGAAAATTAGTTTGAAAATCGGGTAAGGTTGTGTTAACTAAGAAAGATCCACTAGTTTTATCATCTCACAGGAATAAACGTTATAAAAATACATTGTCCAGTTTTATTCATGTAGGTTTTCAGCGTTGTTTCGTCTTATCACTAGGTAAAGTCAAACTCTGTGATCAAACCTTGTTTTTCTTCACAGGAAGCTGAAAACTTCCATTGATCCAAAACTGATCCTTATCGATCCATCGTCGCTTCTTGACGCTGAAATCAACAACATTCATCTGGAGTTCAAGAAGCTTCTCGACAACCTGAAGAAGAAAGTCATAAGCGACTCATTCGACAACGAACAACAGCCACCGGAAGGTACAGAGATGTGTATTACATGCTACAGGTTTTATTTTATATAAGGACTCAGTTGATTGTCACCTAAATTCAGGTCATCTTTATCTTTATAGTCTCTGATGTTAGATAACCTCCAGATTAGTTGAACACAAACCACGTCGTCTTTGAACCTGTTGTAGAGCTCCTGCATGATATCCAGAAACTACATAAAGCTTTCATGTTGGATGAGAAGAGGGTGAGAAGTGCCAACAAAGCTGTAGAGGACTCCATGGACACCAGACAGGAAGTCAAACGCAGACTGAGCATGTGCAACACCAAAAGAGATCAGGCACCGCTGGAGAAGAAGGTCAAAGAGCTAAGCGTGGTTAGCCTGACCCAGAAGGTGAGGGTACAATATGTCATGCACCTGTAACAAGGTTTCAACCAGAACAGTGGTGTAACAGCTGGTAAAGCTGTTGACTAGCAGACTAAAGAGCTCCATATTTACCTGGTGTAAAGCTGCGAGTCATATAGCTGCTGTTTTGGTGCAGCAGCTCAACATGTAAAGGGCGATTAGAGATGAATATAAACTGAAGGCTGTCGAGATTAAGAAGTTCTTTCTGAACCAAGCGAAAGAATGTAAAGTCAAACTAAAATAGCCCCTCAGATCTACAAAGAGGTTCGTTCTCTGTTAGATTTTGAGAGTAATAGTTTCTCTGAAGGTTTGATCTTAGATTTACACACAGCAGACACATGAATATTAATTAATTCATTAAATGAAGACACACATGAGGACTGTTAGAATAACACGTTCTTTCAGATGTTTCAGTGATCAGTGATGTTTGGTGTGTTCTTATTCATGTTTTGAGTGTCTAGTTAGTCCAATGGTTTGTTTGGATGATTGATACTCGGCAGGTTAACAGAACTCCTAACAAGTTGCCAATATTTCTTATCAGTGAGGTGTCGAATGCACCTCCAGGGTCATAAGTTAAACAAGACTTAATTCTACCAGTGAACTCTAAAAGAAAATGTCAGGATATGAGTCCATGAGCTGAATGTGAAGAGAAACTGGGTCATGGAGGAAGACAAGGAGCCCAAGAACACCAGTGGTTCTCCAGAAGAACCAGATGAATGTTGAGGAACAAGTCAAAGTCCTGACCTTCATCCAGTAGAAATGTTGTACTGTTGAAGCCAATACGCTGATTTGTGTTTTACCTATACCATATCATATTTGTGCAAGTCATTTAGAATCATGCTGCCACCCACATATCAAATCATGACGAATCAGCTGATGAGAGGAAACCACCAACATCTCAGAACTGAAGTGGTTCTGTTCTGAAGAATGGGATCAAAGTCCTCCAACTGATCAGCTTTTACCACAAACATTTAGTTCCAAAGAGCTCACAGACTCACACACTGGACACAACGACTTGATGACATGACATGATCAACACTGGACCAGTTTAACATCATAGTTCTGATTCATGTATTTGATTGTGTCCCCTTTGTCTACGTACTTGTGTGACTTTTATCACGATGTTAAGGCAAAATAACTTTATGCAAATACTTCATAAATATTTATTGTCAAACATGTTCCTGATGAGGTGCAGTTATTTTCCAGTCAGCCTCATGTATGGAGAACTCAACTCAACCAAAAGTGTGACCAACTGTGTCAACCAAACCAGCCTCAAGTAGGGCAGGAAAATTAGATTCACATGACTCAAATATAATCAGACAGTTGCCCAAATGTGCTGATATTATATATATCATGAAGTGCAGATGTTAACCCCTGTCAGGTAAATGACTTCTTCAAGCAGCGTGTTGTGCTCTGATGCAGATTTGTGGAGGACCAGGTCTGGACGACTGCACCATATGTGGTGGAGCTCTTTGTGGTCTGGGAAAAATTCAGTGTGGTGGTCCAAACTGTGATGGAGTTTTTCCTGAAAGTGAGAAAGCTTTAGAGACTGCAGAAAGATTAAAAGACCAACTCAGCACACTCCCCTCAAGACTGGAGGACTCCACAAACAAGGCAAGTTCACACTGAGATGACTGGTGTTGCTAAGTTTGATCATTAGGAGTGATTACTTTTAGGAGTCATTGTTTGCAAACTTCAGTCAAAGGGATGGTTGGTTAACCCTATCAATATATAATCAGGATCCATGTTACAAGTTTTTGTCTTAAACTGTTTCAGATGTTGATCTTATTTTGTAGGATGATGAATGTGTTTCTGTTGAAGAGTAACTCATTATTCTGCCTGGTGTTTCTACACTACACACTATTAGTTTATTGAATTGGGACAATGTACATTAATCAACATTGATGCGTTAGTCCACAGTGTAAATGCACTGGTCTTAGCACAGATGCTAATTTTTAGCTGTAGTCCCAAGGCAGCTACACAACACAAACAAAGATACTTTAGAACAACATTCATACAAAAGACAATTACAGAACCAGACACGGACAAGTAGTTGTTGCTGTTCCGGATGTGTGGTGGTAACTTGTTCCAGTTGTGTGTACCTCTTACCAATAAAACCACCTCGGTACATTAGAGTCACCTCTAGTTAGAGCTCTCGTTCTTTGTCCTTCAATGTTTTTTTCTCTGGATGAGTTCATTCAGAGGTCGAGGGGCAAGAGCATTTAAAACTTTGAAGATGAGACAAGTATCCTTAAAGATCTGATAGCTGCCTAGGTCAAGAATATTATACTTTTTAGGATATTACAGTAATGAAAGTGAAGAGATTTCCTGTCTAAGATTTTAACTGCCTTCTTGAAGAGAGACTTGAAAGGTTTACGGTACTTTAATTTTCTGTTATTTTGTCAACCTCAACTGTATGAATTAACAGACTAAATAACAGAAGCTCTATATTGTGAGTTCTAAATGCTAAAAGTCTTTATTCTGTGTCAGATCAATGAAGCCAAACAAGCAGCTCAGTACAGCAAAGATCAGGCCAAAAAGCTGCAGGAGCAGCTCAACAACAACACAATATCCTTTGAGAGAGAGAAAAATAAAACCAAGGAGCTCATCCAGAGGGTCAAACTCTACCTGACAGGTCAGTGATTGCTCTCACATGTAAAAGAGTATAGACAGAATTAGTCTTTAACAATAACTTGACAGGAAGATATGGCAAGAAAGCTTTATGACAAATAAGACAGTGAATGTTCGATGAACAACAAGCTGCTATATAACAGAAAATAAAATATTCATCTAATTCTGAATCAGAATTCTTTCTCTAAGCATCATGTGCTTTATGTGTGAAACCATCCTCAACATTCATCATATTCATGATTCACTCATTCTGACAGATGACATGGTTTCTCCAGAGGACGTTGACAGAATGGCCCAATTGGTTCTGAACATTCAGCTGCCACTGTCACCTGATCAGATCCGATCAATGATCAGTGACATCAATAATCTGTTGAACAACTCCACCAAATTCAAGGAAGACCTGGACAAGCTGGAGGAACAAGCCAAGACAGCAGAATCCCTCCTGAAGAGCGCTCGTGAACTCCAGTCAGTGCCAAATATTATTATAAATATGCCAAATATTATCAGAGTATGTGACAACAAGAATCTGGTTTTTGTGTTTAGAGCTCGGACGAAGGACATAGACGGGACCGAGATCAGCAGGAACATTTATGAAGCAGGAGAAGCTCAGGACAAAGCCAACGACAACTTGGAGATGGCCAGCAGAGACAGAGATGAAACCAAAGAAAAAGTCCAAGATGTAACATATAAACAATACATATACACACGACATGTCAGAGGTTGACACGGCCTGATGATGATGATGATGATGATGAGGTTTGCTCTGTTTCAGACCGAAAACAAACTGGACAACATTGAGGGGAAGTTGATGAACTCCTCCGTAGATCTGCTTAAAGAGATTGAGGCCGTGAAAATGAAAACTGAACAGAACAGAGAAATGGCCATGGAGGTCCTGAAGGCTGCAGACACTGCTTTAAACAGCACCACGGATTCACAGACGGTAAACCTAAAAGAGAAAACAGAAACTAGTAGCATCATTGAGTGCAGTTGCTAAACTCTTGATTGAATTTCCAACAGGAACTAAATGATGTGAAGAAGCTGTTTGAGGTGTTGAAGCAGAAACATTTGAATCAAACGGTTGATGGTGAAGCTGCAGATGAACTGAAGAACACTGTGAAGGAGGCCGAGAACATGAAAAGACAAGTGGAGGACAAATTCAGACAGATACAAGGTAGTTCTGGAGTTTTAATGTTGAAGTATTACGAGCAGTAGCATGTTTAGGGTTCAGGTTTTACAGGGCCTGTTCAGACCTCGCACTGAGATCCAGTCTGGAAGATCTGATCACGTAAAAGACTAGTGTAAACATCCAAAGGATGCACTGAAATGAGAGAGACATGAACTCTGACCACATGGGGAGGTGGTCTGGATCACCTGTGTCCAGATGTTTGACTCATACATTCAGAAAAAAAACAAAAACACAACCACTATTAGAAATGATCGTCTAAAAAATAAAATGATAATAAGTTGGAGCAACTAATCAACCAATCAAAGAGGGGGAAACATAGAAAGTAAAGCTTGAACATTTCAGAACAGAAACACAAAGAAAACCAAACAGGATCACAACCAAGGTAATAAAACACAGCGTTTGCATATTATTCTGTCTTTGGAGCTGTTATCTAACTAAAAAATAAACAAAACTAAGTAAGAATTTGTGTATTTAAGTATTTAATATGAGTACACAAGTGTGATTCTGTTTTAATTAATGATGCTGTTGTGTCAATGTATGAGGACCCGTGTCTTTGCTTTTATAACTTTATAACTAGAAACTTCCAGGGCTGAGTTATAGTCTGAGTTTAGTTCAGGTCTAACTAACGTCAGGGAGGAGATCAATAAATATTAACCCATGAATATAAGCAGCGGTAGAGATCCATTAGATCGATCTATCTAGGTGTCGACGATGCCAAAGCCTTCATCATCCACATTATCCACAAACACCTGGAACTTCCCCACAGCTCCACCAGACTCCTGTTTGCTGACTTCTCCTCGGCCTTTAACACCATTAATCGCACATCCTGGCAGAGAGACTCCAGCGGAACTTCAACCTGAGCAGCTCATCCTCTGGATCCTGGACTTTCTGACTAACTGGACCCAGTGAGTCCGGATTAACAATAACCTGTCTGATCTCCTCTTCACCTCCACTGGCTCCCCACAAGGCTGTGTGCTTTCTCCGCTGCTCTTCATCCTGTACACGACGAGTGCAGATCAACACACCCCAACTGTCACCTGGTGAAGTTTGCTGACGACGTTCTCCTGTCCCTCCTGTCCGGTCCCTCCCTCCACCATGGACCCGCTCTACAGCAGTTTGTAGACTGTGACTCTTCGTGCCTGGACCTGAATGTCAGCAGAACTAAGGAGATGGTGGAGACCTTCTCCAGCAGCCAAAGGGAACCGGCAGCAGCTGTCACCACTATGATCCACGGTTCTCTGGTCGAGTCAGTTGGGGAATACAGATACCTCAGAACCATCCTGGATGGCCAGCGGAGGTTCTCTTCCAACACCGAAGGCATCCTGAGGAAGAGCCACCAGACAATGTACCTACTAAGGAAACTGAACTCTTTTTCTGTCTGTAAGAACATCTTGCTGACATTCTATTACACATTCATTGAAAGAGTGGTATCACTCTGTAACTGTACAGGATAGGAACCGGCTGCATATCATTGTGAAGGTGTGTTCTAAGATTCTTGGACTCCCTGCTCACTGAGCTCTGTGTAGGAGCAGCAGGTTAGCGGCCTGGCTCGTCGAATTCTCAAGGACTCAACCCATGATCTGTTTCCAGCGTTTGAGCTGCTGGCGTCTGGTCGCAGGTTCCGATCCCCGGCTTCTAAGACCCAGAGGAGGAGAGCAACCTTTGTTCCCAATGTTATTCTCCTCCTGAACTCTAAGAACTATACGACGGTCACAATAACTCAAATCTTCTTGTGCTACACTCAAGTGCAATATCACATGTCCTCATGTGCAATATTACAATGTCACTTTCATACTTTATCTGCTGTTTTACACTTTTTACATATTGGCCTTTATATTATTTTCCACGATTCATCTCTCTCTTCTGTTACTTGCAGCAGGCCTGCCATTGTACATAATATGCTGTTTTTTTGCCCACTTTTGTGACTTTTATTCTTTTTGTTATTTTATTCTCCTGCTCTTATTTTATGTACCACTCTTCGCCCTCCTAATTGCCCTCCGGGGATGAATAACTTTTTTTTCTGATTCTGATTCTGATTCTGATTCTGATCTGTCTATCTGTCTGTCTGTTTGTTTGCATACATAGAAATAATCCCAGGTCTGAACACACACGTGCCTGAAGCTCGACACTTGTCATGTTGTGATGAAATAACCCAGATTGGATCTTTAAGCAGGTCTGAACAGGCCCGTAGATGTTGATGCGTGGTCTGATCAGAGAGTTACAGACACATTTATAATATAATCTCTGTGTTCACACAGTGTTTATCATTGCTGCTCAAAGAATTAATTGAATCCTTGGATGTAGTAACTGGTTAAATGTCCTCCTAGAGTTTCTGTCAGCTACCAGGATTGATCTCTGGACATTTCTATGTCCAACAATTGCTTCGGTTGAGTCCTTGACCTAAAAGCCACTGAGAAAAATGATCAGTTACGTTGGTAGACTCTGACTCCTGGGAGAAAACATGTGTTCAGAGTTGTGTGGATCAAACAAGTTTGTGTTGGGTGCCTCAGATGGAAGTTTGCTGCCGGTTTCACATCCCTAACTCTAACCCTGTTACTGTGTTTGTGTCAGATATGGAGCAGAAGATTCTGCAGCTGCTGCAGAGGAAAAACCAGAAAGCAGCTGAAGTGTCCCAGTTGTTGGAGACTGTGGATTCACTTCAAAAGAACATCTCCATGAAGGCGGAAAGTTACTCCCGCTGTTGACAATAAACAGAACATTGTCCTGCATGTATGTACTCTTCTGGCTTTTATTATTCTGAAAGTTGAGGCTGTAGGACGCTAAGTAACTGTCTGTCTGGATTTTTAATCAGAAAAAATACTGTAAAAAGGTTGTGATGGGTGAAAATGAGACTCTGTGATAACTGATAACGTCTATATGAAATTTCCCAGTTTGGGATTAATAAAACATCTATCTATCCATCTGTCTATCTATCTATCTATCTATCTATCTATCTATCTTGTAACTGAACATCTAAACACAGAATCATGAAGAGGGACAGAATCTATCTATTGATGTGGTCTTTTCTGTTTAATAAATCTCATGTTACATTTCCTGTCTCCTGGTTTTAATGACCTTTTATAAACAGCTGTGTGTGTGTGTGTGTGTGTGTGTGTGTGTGTGTGTGTGTGTGTGTGTGTGTGTGTGTGTGTGTGTGTGTGTCAGTGCCTGATTGGTCGACATTTGTCTTTCAGGCTGCAACACGTTCACAGGCATTACCCACAATGCACCACAGACACTGAATAATCTTCAGATGTTCAGGTGGGGGGTTGACACCCCCCAGCCCCCCAACCACACACAGAGACCTCCTCACCTGCATCAACAAAGGAGGAGGTGTTTACGTGATGGGGGAGGAGTGGGGGTGTTCAGGAATGTCTTTGTCTGCAGAGTCCTGGGACGCCGGGAGTCGGGGGGTGGGGGGTATCCTTGGGACTGAAGTTGAAACTGTGTTTGTGGAAAGTAAAGATCAGTAACATCTGGACTGAATTGAAGCTGAAGCTTCTGATTCTGGGACCAGATCTGAGAGAATTCATTCATTATTTGATGAATCACTTTATTTAGTTGTCAAATGTCCAAGTGACACTTTATTTATGAATGAATGCTTTACTCTCTGGTACTGTCCTTCTCATTTTATTTTGAAAGTCTGACTATTTGTTCTGGGTGAGGAGGCGGAGTTGGAGGAGGTCTTGGGGTCTGAGGGTCTGGGGGTCTGGGGGGTTCTGCAGAGTCTGGTTTTCGACTGGTTTTGTGTTTGCGACTCGGAGGAGGATGAAGCCGCTTCAGCTCTCGGTTCTGCTTGGTGAGTTTAAATCTGTCTTCAGTTTTCATTTAGGACTTAAAATGTTTCTTCTGCAACCGGAGTAGAATCCTCCGAGACGGAGTCAGAGAATGAAAACAGAAACTTAAAATCACTTTTTACATCCACCCTTAGAGGTGAAAATGAACATTTCAGTCTAAGAGAGTTTTTTGATCTTTGAAAGTTTTAAACGGGCCCACTGATTAAATCACTGACTGCAGATCAGTCTGAATTCTAATCACCGACATAAAGAACAGCAGGAACTAAACCAACAACTCACTTCATTTCTCTTTAGCTTTGATCCATCAGCATCAGACGGATCTTACACATACAAGGGTGTTTTGGTGAAATAAACACAGTAAGATAACAAAAAAAAAAAAAAAAAAAAAACAATATATAAAGAAACAATATAAAACATATCAAGAATTGATATAAATTATATAGAAGAATGGTGATTGGTTCACACTCATCGATAGTTCAGCATTGCGGTTTTGCCTGTGAATGAACAGACTGAGATTCTACTAATTCTAGCTTTAAATTAATGATCATGGGGGGTCCTAGTCCTGGTTCTGTCTCTCAGAGTTTGTCTGCTCTCAGCTCTCCAGGTGTTGATTTGTACTAAGGGGGATGTGGTCGATGTGGGAGGGGTCAAGGATGGTGCCAGCATCCCGGAGCTGAGTGACTTGTGCACTGAAGGGAGCTGTTACCCAGCAACCGGAGATCTTCTGATTGGTCGAGCCCACCAACTGTCCTCCACCTCCACATGTGGACTGAACCGACCAGAACCGTTTTGCATTGTCAGCCACTTACAGGTATTTAACATGAAGATAACTGGAACCCTGAACCAGAACCCTCAGGTTATGCTTGATCGTTAAGTTAGTGTAGACGCTATCGTTGAAGCTGAGATGTAATCAGAGCTGTGATTGGTCCTCGTTAGTGTTTAATGTAACCAGAGCTGTGATTGGTCCTCTTAGTACCAGTGTGTGTCCTCTATGTTCTAACTGATAGTTATGGATATGGTAAAAAAAATAAATAAATAAATAAAAAAAAGACACAGCGCCTCCTAGTGTTTGGTGGAGTTGTTCCAGAGTGAACCAGACTGACCAGGTCCCAGCAGAGGTGACTCAGACCAGAGTAGACCACGTAGGTAGGGAACTGTAGGACTATAAATTAACCCTAAGCCCTGACCCAGCAGCTTTTAAAGTCACTGATCCACTGTCAATGAGCTGATCACAAGTTTATTAAACGGGTTAATTCTTACATCTCATCATCACTTCTTTAATTTCTAGTCGACTGGTAACTCTGGAGCCCTGGAGGTTTCAGCTGTGGAGGAAACTTTCCAGCCAGTTTATTTCAGACACAAACAAATGTGTAACTTTCAACTCTCTTCTGATTGGACTCTGAATATTCTGTGTTTAGTTTAGTGTGTGTTGTAGTCTGCAGTGTTTCCTGTGTAAACTGATCTCCCTATAAGGACACACTGAGTCCCACCAGAAGACAGATGTTTGTCCAGATGTTCCTGTGGCATCTTTTTAGGTCAAAGGTCACGCTGCTTTTATCCAATCAGATGAAATAAACTGAGCATGCCCAGTCTGAAGTAGCTTCTCTAGTTATTTCCTTGTTCCCAGACAACAATGAACCACAGCAGAAACGTCTCTGTCATCATGTACTCATTCTGTACATTTTTCCTTATACTATTTTTATTTTATTTGGCTAGATCTTTCTTGAGTTAACTTCTATTTTACTTTTTATTTCATTTTATCTATCTTTTTACTTGTGGTTCTTAAGGGGATTCTGGGTTTGTTACATGCAACTAAGTTATGTCTCAGTCTAAGTTAGTTCTTGGTTCAGAGGTCAGTCATGTCCTAGAGACTTGTTCAGGAAGGAACCCTAACCCTAGAGACATTTTTTCTCTCAGGACCTGACAGGTTTTTATTTAGTCTCTGATGAGACGAGAATCAAACATCAGCTGGTTGTGTTTAGGGTTAGGGTTAGGGTTTTTAATGTGTTGGTTTCTCTGAGCTTCAGCAACAGCACAAAGGAATCTGAGGAATGTCTGTCCCCATTAACCCTGCTGTGTCTCTATGTCTATGTCTCTCTGCTTTTCTCTGTTTGTCCCTGTGTCTCTGTCTCTTTCTCTGCGTCTAATTCATCCTCCAGGAAGAGAAGAAGTGCTTCATGTGTGATTCGGCAGCATCGTATAACGAGGACGGGAATAAGACGAGCAGTCATCGTATCGAGAACGTTGTCACCACATTTGCTCCGAACAGGCTGAAGACCTGGTGGCAGTCTGAGAACGGTGAGACATTCAGAGAGGTCAGAGGTCAGAGGTTTAAACTCAGGACTGTGATTAGATCAGCTGGTGCTAACCTTATGATCTCTGCCCATAATTCACAACACAGATCTGGTAGAGGGTTAAGTGACACAGCTGGCAGCATTAGTCTGATGTAATTAAAACATATAAACTGCTTGTTGCTACTTGGTTCCTTCATGTCCAGAGTTCACTCTATTGTTGACTCATTCACTACTGTGTCATTTTGTGAATGGGGCTAAACATCAGAGGTTGTTGGGCCTGAAGGTCATCTACCAGGAATGTGACCCTGCATTTATCTTATTGTCTTCACTTCACCATAATTAGTGGTTCTAAATCTGTGGGGCGGGTCCCAGCTGGAGTCCACAGAGAACCACAACGTGTAGAGCATCTAGGAAGAGGGTCGGGTTCCTCAGGCAGAGCTCAGACATAGAGGTAGTTGTCAGATCCTGAAGAAAGGTTCAGCCCTGCAGCTCCTTTGTGGTTGATTCATCCAGGTAGATGAATCCTTGTATGGGTCCTTTCCTGGGACCAGTTCTCTTTCGGAGTCCATCCCAGAGTCAATTCTATGGGGTACCCAACATTGTACTGTCCAACTACACTTATTATCAGAGTTACTGTCTTGACCTGTTGTTCTGCTGTCAACAGGGGTCGAGAATGTCACAATCCAGCTGAATCTTGAGGCTGAGTTTCACTTCACACATCTCATCATGACCTTTAAGGTGAGTATCACAGAGGTTCATACACCAGGGGATTCTGGGTAATACCTGGCTGATAGCTGCCAACATCCTTAGTGGGTTAAAGAGGTATTCTTGCACATGCATGGTGTATCTGGGGCAATCCTGTGATCACATCTGCGGGATCAGTACAACCAACATGTCTTGTGGTGTTGTCTCAGACATTTCGTCCTGCTGCCATGGTGATTGAACGCTCAGCGGACTTTGGTAAGACATGGCAGGTTTACCGTTACTTTGCCTACGACTGTGAGACGTCCTTCCCCTCAGTTTCATTGGGTCCGATGCAGAAGGTCGACGACGTTATCTGTGACTCGCGTTACTCCGACATTGAACCATCCACTGAAGGAGAGGTACTGTTACTGATGTTATTCCTCTGTTAATTATATGATACTGATGTAATGCAGACGTTCTGATAGTCTGGAGAAACGGCCTTTTGTTCAGGTGATTTTCAGAGTGTTGGATCCAGCATTCAGGATTGATGACCCCTATAGCCCCAGAATCCAGAGTAAGTCTCCTTACATCGGATCATGTGACTGAGTGATTGAGCAGCCATTGATCAGTCATTACTTTGTCCAGATATGCTGAAGATCACTAACCTGAGGGTGAAGTTCACCAAACTCCACACGCTGGGAGACAACCTGCTGGACTCTCGGATGGAAATCAAAGAGAAGTACTACTACGCCGTCTATGACATGGTGGTCCGAGGAAACTGTTTCTGCTATGGACATGCCTCAGAGTGTGCCCCCATCCAAGGAACTGGCCAGACCAGGGAGGGCATGGTGGGTTCTGGTTTCTAGACGGCTTGGTGGGTTGGTGTTGGTCCTACTTTCAACGGTTCTGGATTGACCAGTTGTCAGGACTGGCGGTGTCAGGGTCCATTCGATAGTAAAGCTGGTAGTGAATGTGGATTCACAGGAGGGCATATATTGGGCATAAAGAATAAGTGAAGAATGTTCTCAATTTATGTTTTAGTTCATCCATATGTGCATTATCTGTGTGACTGCTGAATGTTTCTGCTGCTGGTAACAATGAGAATCATTAGCCCTATTCACAAGGGACTATTCATTCAGTCATTCATTCTAATGTGCACTGCTGGACTTTAATTGGACTATGTACTTCTTGTTTCCTGTTTGATTCATTCCTGTTTAATTTTCCACGTTCAGACTCTGAAACTGATATAATCAGCTCTGACTGAAAATCCAGCTATGTTATAACATGATCATTATAACATGTTTGTATTTCAGGTTCATGGACACTGCATGTGTAACCACAACACCAAAGGTCTGAACTGTGAACAGTGTCAGGATTTCTACCATGATCTCCCCTGGAGACCGGCTGAGGGACGCAACACCAACGCCTGCAAGAGTGAGTCCATGCTGATTCACAAAAAAACCATCTCATGAAATCTCCGAACACCCCAGTTTGACTCTCTTCTTTTTCTGTGGTGTCTTCAGAGTGTAACTGTAACCAGCACTCTGAGTCGTGTCATTTCGACATGGCTGTGTTCGTGGCTTCAGGAAATGTCAGTGGAGGAGTTTGTGACGACTGTCAACACAACACTGCCGGACATAACTGTGAACAATGTAAACCATTTTACTACCAACACCCAGAGAGAGATGTCAGAGACCCCAACATCTGCCAGCGTGAGTCCACACATTAACCACACAAAGCTTAACTTGAACAAACTTCCCTCAGAAAGACCCCGCACTTTCCCAGAAACCAAGAGATGAACTGTATCACATTGAACTTTATTACATCTGGGTTTAATTTTTGTTAAACAAACTACAGTTTTGAATATTCACCTGGAGCCTGAATTATCTGAGACTAAAAGTGGAGGTTTTATTGGGAGAAACCCTTAAACTCACAGCCTCACATGAGGAAGTTCGTGTTTTATGCTCATGTTGAACATGTGCCTGGATAAGGAGCTCTGACCTACTGAGATCAAATCAACTTTATTCATTCTTATGTCACAACATCTGCAGCCTGTAACTGTGACCCACTGGGTTCCCTTAATGGAGGAATATGTGACCGGGCGACGGACGTCCGCGTTGGTCTGATCGCTGGTCAGTGTCGCTGTAAAGTCAACGTGGAAGGAGAACGCTGCGAGCACTGCAAACCGGCGTATTATGACCTGAGTGATGAGCCTGAAGGATGTAAAGGTATGAAATGAGAAAAAGACACAGCTACACATATTCATTGAGGTATCTCTATACTAGACATTGTGATACAGTGGAGAATTGTTGTGTGTGGTTGCAGCTTGTACCTGCAGCCCCCTCGGGACCTTTCCTGGAGGAAACCCCTGCAGCAGCGAAACGGGAAATTGTTTCTGTAAACGTCTGGTGACTGGACGAGACTGTGACCAATGTGTGGTGAGAAAAGTCATTGAAACATGTTTACTAATGAATCAACTAACCAATCAGCTCACTGTGATAATGAACGATTTGTTTGGTGGGGTTGGTGAGGAATACAGACTCTTAACACCTCTTCATTGTTTGTGGAGGAGATGAACATCTGTAATCAGGATTTAATGAATGTGTGTGTTTTCAGTCAGAACACTGGGGTCTCAGCAACGACATGGACGGCTGTAGACCATGTGACTGTGACCTGGGAGGAGCCATTAATAACCAGTGAGTTCTTGTCAAACATCTTCTCTGTCACTCAGTTTATTTCTTTATTCTGTTTCACTGTTATTTTCTTCATTTGCTCTCATATCACTTCCTGTCTGTGTGCAGGTGTGATCAAGTGAGTGGCCAGTGTGTCTGCAGAGATCACATGTTTGGTCGTCGCTGTGATCAGGTCGAGTCAGGATTCTACTTCATCGGTCTGGATCACTACACCTACGAGGCAGAGGACGCCAAGTTTGGACCTGTTAGTCACCTTTTAACATTTAACCTCTGACCTTTGACCACGTTAAAGACATTTCTCACAGGGTTAGGGCTATAATTGTAAGTTTCTGACATTCTTTCTAGGGGCTCAAACACTTGGTTTTAATTTTTAGCAGCACATTGGTATTTTTATTGATATTGTAACAGTTAGTCAAAAAATTACTTGGGCAATTATACTATTAGGATAACGATATCTGTTTTTGTCATGCAAAGTTTTCATCGTTATAGAAACAACAGTCTCCACAGGTGAACAGTTTCATTTGTCTTCATCTTGTCCCTTCAGGGAGCAACAGTTGTCCCAAGGCCCCACCCTCTGGACCGCAGTCCCACCTGGACAGGTATTGGCCTGGTCAACGTCCCAGAGGGAGCTTTCCTGGAGTTCTCTGTAGACAACATACCTCACTCCATGGAGTATGACATCCTCATCCGCTATGAGCCTCAGGTAACTACGGCCACAAAAAACAATTAGCTGCATTAGCTTTAGCTTTATTATAGTTTTATTGTGCACAGCCCTGAGATGTGGACTTGATGGTGAAAAACAAGAAAAGATTAAATAAAGATTTGTCAAGAAAGAGACAATAATGAGATTCTTTAAGAGAAAAGACAAGGACACAAAAACTACTGTATAATGATAAGAAGAATAAGAATAAGAGGCCTTCACATGTACACATTTATGAGTAAACAGAAGAAAGAAGGAAACAGAAGAAAGAACAGGAGCTTAACCAAAATTCAGTGATGTTTCCGTTGGTTCTGCAGCTGCCCGACCAATGGGAGGAAGTTTTAATGACAGTGTTGAGGCCTGGACCAATCAGAGCCGACAGCCGCTGTGTCAACACAGTGCCTGATGACGACAACCAGATGACGTCACTTCACCCCAGCTCACGGTCAGCAAGAACTTCATCGTTCAGTTTATTCTCTTTTACGCTGAATGAATTCAGAGAAGCTTCAATACAAGTAAAAGGAACCAGACGGACCCAAATGAAAAGACCTTTCAGTAATGAGCTGAAGACCGTTGACATAAACTGAATTTACTGTCTGTGTTTAGTCGGAGCTAAAAATAAAAATAGTCTCTGAACAGGTTTGAGGAACACAGTTCAGATCTCTTTCCACCTCCTGTAAGCTGGTTATGATCGATTAGAGTTTCCCCCTCAGTGAAGCAGCACCTCATCTCAGTGTGACAGAAGTCAACTAGTCAGCACGGCACATTGTTCGTAGTCATGTCTCGCCCTTACAGCTAGTGTGACTCTGTCTCCTCAGGTATGTGGTTCTTCCCAGACCAGTTTGCTTTGAATCAGGCCTGAACTACACAGTGCGCCTCAGCCTGCCTCTGTACTCAGCCCTGAGTGACGTCCAGTCTCCGTACACTCTAATCGACTCGGTGAGGAAACTGTTGTAAACTGTTGTAACCCTACTGACCATTAAATCACTTTATAATAGTTTAGTTGTAGCTGGGTCATGTGACCTTCATGTCCCAGCTGCATGTGGACAGATGAGATACATGTTTTAGGTCCTGTCCATTTCTTCAAGTTCTTCAGTCACAGTCATATCGTTTCATGGGTTTCTTGTCTCAGATCGTGTTGATGCCTCACTGTAAAAACCTGGACATCTTCACGGCCTCAGAGGGAGGAGACTCCAACAGGAACAGCGGCTGGGAAACGTTTCAGCGCTATCGATGTCTGGAGAACAGCCAGAGTGTCATCAAGACTCCAATGACCGACATCTGCAGAAACTTCATCTTCAGCATCTCGGCCATGTTGCATCAAGGAGCTAAAGGTGGAACTTTCATTTATTATAGCTGTCCTTAAAGGGACATCCTCGCTGTCTCTAGGTTTCCATCACAGAGACAAACAACCATCACATTAACGTCTGCAGCCAACAAAGAGTCACCAGTTAGACGTCACTAGTCCACCTCATCAGTCCATCTCAGTAATTCAGTCTGCACAGAGTTTATTCAAACAATCAGAATTTCCCTTTATAATCTGGCTCTGACTTTGTAATCTCCACAATGAAGCACTGAGCTGAGATCGAACCAGAGAGAAAATGAATTTCATCTGCTTCAACGAGAATCTACTGAACAAATACACACTTCAAGAGAAACACTGAATTAGCTTTAAGGAAGTTAAACTGTGTTTTCATGAGTAAATCAGTGATGCAGGTCAGCTGATCTAGGGAAGGGTTTGTTTCATTCATCGTCTCTTCATTTCTTTTCTGCAGCTGTCTTACTTGCTCTTTGCATTATTTCTGGCGTCATTCATCTTTTTCTTTCTCTTCCTTCCATCTGACAGGATGTAGCTGGAGCTCGTTAATCTGACTTGTCACTTGTGTTGGACTCTGTTTCCCAGAATGCCAGTGTGACCCTCAGGGCTCCCTCAGCACTGTGTGCGACCCCAGCGGAGGTCAGTGTCAGTGTCGCCCCCATGTGGTGGGGAGGAGTTGTGACAGATGTGCCCCCGCCACGTTCCAGTTCGGACCCAGCGGCTGCAGAGGTCAGAAGAAGAAGCCAGCATCAGTGAATCAGTCGTACTTGATGTTTTTTTTTTTTTTGCTTTGTTTTTTGATAAACTTTATTAACCTACTGAGACCCAGCATCCTCATATGGGGACATTTTTGATTTAGCTTGCAGCTCATTCTGCTTAATTTAGACCTGTTGTCCTCATAAGGAGGCACTTTTGTCTGTCATGTCCTGGTAGCCAAGGGTCAATACACTTGTTTATTTATGCTTATTAACTTTTGTAGTTTGATATGCAGATTTAACAAATTCACAAGTACTCGTTTGAGGACTTTGGGTATTTCATTGTTTCCAATTCAGTTTTTGATTTTTTGTTTTATATTTTGGTACACACTCATATTTTTGCTTGTTTTTTATACTTCTTAGGTCCTACTAATCCTAAATACCTAAAGATCTTATTCTTATCTTAAAGAAATTAAGATGCATTCCAAATAAACGCTTGGGTCTCAGGAAGAAACATGACCACCAGGGGGCTACAAACATTTCAGAGACAACGCTTCAGAATATCCTGCTTTACAAATTCATTTTCAAAGAGCACATAGACCCAAAGTCTTAGTCTCTTTCATAGTAGAGGAATGTCTCATAGTTTTAATATGTTGTTTCACAGATGGAGAGAGTTTTTGAGTGTATCGACATTTGTGGATATAACCAGTTGTTCTAGATGTATTTAACACGTGCTTCCCGTCCCTTTACTTCAGCATGTGCCTGCGACCCTCAGGGATCACGCAGCCCGTTCTGTGATCAGCTGACCGGTCAGTGTCTTTGTGTTTCGGGGGCGTCTGGTCGTCAGTGTGATCACTGTCTGCCAGGGCACTGGGGCTTCCCCACCTGCCGACCGTGCTCCTGCAACGGCCACTCCGACACCTGCGACACCGAAACCGGACGCTGCACAGACTGCAAGGACCACAGCACTGGACACAGCTGTGACAGGTACGCTCTGGTCCTGGTCCTGGTCCTGGTGTGGTTCCAGTCCGGTGTAGATATCAGGTTTCTTGTCACGGAAATTCTTTTATCAAGAATTACAGAGTCACCGAGTCTTGTTCAAAAGTTTTACTTGCAGCAAGGAGTCGATACATGTTGTACTACAGCAGGTTCAGTGAGGTTACGTTCACTCAGTAGGTATATAATACAGTAGGTCCCACCTTAGGTACGATAACAAAGAGACAGTTTTGTGTGAGATCAACTAATATCACAAAGGAGCTTCGGACTGGGTGCAGCTGTGTTTTATCTGTGGGAGGTTTCCTCTCCTCACATACTCTATCGAAGATTTCGAAGCATGACAGTCTAATATTTAATTATAAATGGAGAAAACAGTTAAACCTTCTATTTTTCCAGTATTTCACTTTGGCTTCCTCTCATCTTTAGGTGTCTGGGTGGTTACTACGGCGATCCCGTCTTAGGGTCAGGTGACCACTGTCGACCCTGCATGTGTCCAGATGGACCCGGCAGCTCACGCCAGTTTGCAGCAAGCTGTTACCATGGTGACGAAGACCAGCAGGTCTTCTGTGTCTGCAACACAGGATACCGAGGTAAAAATTATTATGTGTTATGACGGGTTATGATGTGTTTATTAACACACTCCTCTTCCTCTCATTGGTCCAAACTGACACTATTTTCGGTCCAAGGGCAGAGCCATGCAGATTGGTCAAAGGAGCTACGTTAAACCAGAAGGTCAATGGTTCAAATCCTGTCTTATCCAGTCTGTCAGAGTCTGGTCTGAGTGTTCACGTTGCTGGATGAATGAACATGTTAAATGCAGAGAAGGATCCGTAGATAATTATTATTATTATAATTTCCAGCTGCTGTTTGGATCCAGATGAGTGCAGCGCCTCTTTAACTCAGAGAGATGGAACCTGAAAGTGAAAATGTTTTCCAGTCAGGATGTGACTGGGTTTTATTAGATGCTGAGAGTTTAATTAAAGAGAAGCAATGAACCCACGCCGACGCTGGTCTGTTATTACAGCAGGAAATAAAATGTTCAAACTGAAGTCAACTGCTGACAGACACATGAGTCACAAACAGTCTGAGAGGAACCTGTGAAAATCTACTGAGAGGTAGAAACAATTGGTTTGACAACCCAAGTATCGATTCAATTGAATTAAATTCAGTTTTATTTATATAGCACCAATAACAATACAAATCGTCTCAGGGCGCTTCACAAAAACCAGCCTGAAACCTCCAGAGCAGCCTGAGGGAAAAAATCCCTTTAACAGGAAGAAACCTGGAGCAGAACCAGCTCATATGGAGGAACCATCTGCTGAAGACCAGCCGGGTAGAACCAGAGAAGATAGAGAGAGAAGAAGACATGAAGACTGGGGCAGATGTAGTTTATGGAGATCCACAGGTCTGATACACAGACTCCAGACCATGAAGACTGGGCTGGTTGATGAGGCCACGGCAGCAGATGTAGCTTAGAACTCCACAGGTCAGATATTCAGCCTCCAGACCAGAGACCCTCACAAGAAGATGGAGGGGAGAGAGGGAGACACAGTGATAGGTAAATTATAAGAGATAGAAAATAAAATGATAAGATATTAGAGGACAGGAGCCAGAGAAGAAAGAGGAGAGGACATGTCCTCAGTGCATCGTCCCCCTGCAGCCTAGGCCTATAGCAGCATCACTAAGGGATGGTTAAGTCCAGCTCTAACTCCTTTGTCAAAACGGAAAGTCTTAGTCCTGACCTTAAACGTAGAGACTGTGTCTGCATCAAAGCATCAGAAATTCAGTTTGATCTCCCAAAGCGTCTCAAATAAAGTGCTTTTAGATTTAACACCTACATTTTTGGTTTTTGGTTTCTGTGAAACTAAAAATGTGCTCCCTCTGCTCCCCCTGCTGGTACTCTGCTGAGTTACACTGTGTTAGCTTATCATGCTAACAGTTGTTAGCCTGTGGTACAAAGAGACAACAATAAACCAGTTGTGAGGATTCAGATTATCAGTAACTGACGTTCATTCTCTCCTCTCCAGGTGCTCGCTGTGATGAGTGCTCACCTGGTTACTACGGAAACCCCAGTGAGGCGGGGGGGCAGTGTCAGCCCTGTCAGTGCAACAACAACATCGACATATTGGACCCAGAGTCCTGCGACAGCCGAACCGGCGAATGTCTGCGCTGCTTGTACCACAGCGAAGGCCGGGCCTGCCAGAGTTGCAAGCCGGGTTACTACGGCAACGCACTACTGCAGGACTGCAGGAGTGAGTAGACTGGTTCTCATGGGGGTCCAGTAGAGACCAATGTGGGACAGCAGAGCCCAGTAGAGACCGCTATGGGGCAACAGGGTCCAGTAGAGACTGTTATGGGACAGCAGAGCCCAGTAGAGACTGGTAAAGTATTTGAGATCTAAATCCTGATGGATGTGTTTTTTGTCCAGAGTGCGTCTGTAACCAGCTGGGCACCGATCCTTCCAGCTGTTCGTCTGGCGACTGCCGCTGTGACCTCAGCCTTGGTCAGTGTCACTGTTTACCCAACGTGATCGGTCAACACTGCGACCGCTGTGCTCCTGACACCTGGAACATGGCGAGCGGCAGCGGCTGTCAGAACTGTGACTGCAACCCTGAACACTCGTATGGGACGACCTGTAACGAGGTGCGCTTCCACCACTGGTTCCTCCGTTAGCTCTACTGTTGGTTCCTATGTTAGCTCTACTATTGGTTCCTATGTTGGTTCCTTCCGAATGTATTGTGTTCACAGATCAGTGGTCAGTGCTCCTGTCACCCTGGCTTTGGAGGAAGAACATGCAGCGAGTGTAGAGAACTGTTCTGGGGAGACCCAGAAATCAAATGTCACGGTAGGTGCACCATTAATGTCAGAACGGTAGAGTTGACATAGTCAGAAAGAAGCAAAAGTTAGAAACCAGTGGAAGTCAAGACAAGGATGGAGAAGAAATTAAGATGGAAGTGAGGCAGAAACATTTCAGAGTAAAAGTCGGGAGTATCAGATCAGAAAAACTTTATTAATCTTTCAAAGAAATCGTTCTGTTGCAGTTGTTCCCATTAGGTGACAGTTGCAACATGACTGAATCAAATCAAATAGAATAAGAGCGTAATATAAAGTCTGTTAAAAAAAATACATACAAAAACAAAAATACGATGAAAGATACGCAAAGAACAGATATTGCACAAGTATTTGCAATTTCACTGAGGGGCTGAGGGTTGGCGAGTCCTGACTGAGTCAATGAATCTATTCTCATCTAAGATTAATACAAAGCAGATGTTTCACAGATGTTAACTACACATAACTGATTCCTGTTTTTCATGTCAGTGAAAATTCTACTGGATGACAAATGTTGAGTTCATGTTCACTTCGTGTCCAGACTTGTTTTTTCCTGTCTGGAATTTCAGACGCTGATTCAAGTCAAACCATTTATTTTGGAAAGATCAGTTCTTTGATCTGGTGCAGAGCCAGCACTTTATCAGAGTAGAGTCCTATACTTACCAACATATGAGCCTTTCGGACGCCTGCTGCCCTGTCTGGTTAACCCTCTCTTGGTCTCCCCAGCCTGTGACTGTGACCCTCGTGGGATCTCTGAGCAGCAGTGTAATAAAGCCAGCGGCCATTGTGTTTGTGTGGACGGCGTGTCGGGGCCGCGCTGCGACGTCTGCGCCCGCGGATTCTCAGGAACCTTCCCCGACTGCCAGCGCTGCCACCAGTGCTTCTCTGAGTGGGACGACATCATTGGCAAGCTGACCAATCAGACGCACCGACTGGTCAACAAGGTCAACACTATCAAAGCCAGTGGAGTCAGTGGACCATACAAGAAGTCCATCAACAACATGGAGAGGACTGCCGCCAACATTCAGCTCATTCTGGACCAGAACCCAGCCTCACAGCCACTGACCGAGATCCAGAACCTGCTGCAACAGGCCAGGTGAGATCAGATTTAATGTGATTTTTATTAATAGGTAACTTGGACCCTATGAGTTCTCTGTATACACCCTGAACCTCTGTGCACTGCAGGGGTCAGTGCAGAACCAGGAGTTTCTGAGTTCGACTCTGGGTCTTTCAGACTTTGAGTTCTGGATTGTTATTGATCCTATAGAAATAAAACTGAACTGACCCCTGTTTGTTTGTCAGTGATCTAATGGGGGCCCTGAGTCAAACATTGAATCACACTGAAGAAACTCTGGCTGAGGTGGAAAACCAGGACTCTGCTGCAGAAACTAAATTAGAATCTGTGACATCAGATGCTCAGAAACTGGAGCGGACGGTTCAGGAGCTGTTGGACCAGGTCGAGTTCATCAAGAACTCTGATATCAGAGGTAAAAGGGGTGGGGCTTTAGATGGTATCAGCTGATGTGAAACCATCCTCTGGTGGAGTTCTACTCAGTTGGTTTCTGCTTCCTGTTGGTTGCCAGGGGCGATGGAAAGTGTCTCCAAGTACTTCCTGCAGTCTCAGGCGGCGGAAACTCGAGCCAACGACTCCACCCTCAGCACAGGCAGCCCAGTGGAAACATCCGCCGTCCTACGACAACTCACAGAGGACAAACTGAACCAGACCAGAGACGAGTTCCTGAGGAGACAATCTGAGCATGCTCAGAGACTGGACGACCTGGCAGGAGAACTACAGACGCTCGACCTATCAGAGATCAGCCACAAGGTTCAGATGTCTATATTATGAGCCCAATCTTACAAAGATCCCAGTTTGCGTGTAGTAATTTGCGTGCACATTCTCGAATTTTGTGTGTGGGCTGGAAGTGCGTTGTGTTCACTGTTGAGACTGTTGAGAGACAGTGGAGAGACAATTGGTGACGTTACATACAAGAGGCAAATAAACACATTATGAGTTAGAGCAAAAACATCTGAATACAAATATAAGACACGTTGCAGTGATGGACTGGCAAATAAAAGAGGCCCATGCAATGTTGACAGAGAGGTACTGATGACCGAAAAATAGAAATAGAAAAGTATTACATATTGTAGACCCACTTTGTTTCTAGTTGATCTGCAGTTTTGTTTATTTTTTTGGCCGTCCAATGACACGGTCGCTCTGCTCATTCATTCATTTATTTCTTGCAAGATATTTCTTGCAGAGCCAAGCCGTTGAGGCTTGGCTCTGCTTTTTCAATTAATTCATGAATTTATTCATGGAGTAGAGGTATTGGGCTGTCACTGACAGTATGGGAGGTGATCTGTGAGAAAGAAGAGGGAAAACTAGCTCACATTAAAACGTCTCTAAACAAAACTGTAAAACTGGTGGATATTTACTGAATTAAAAAAAGAATGTGTTTCATGGGGTTTTGCAACATTTAGTTGCAAAATGGAGATGCGTGAATTCCTCCTCGTTATAACAACGGCATCCATCTGCGCGCAGTTAAGCATAGGGCAAACACTTTGCATGTCCTTTGGAGATGTGTTAAATATAGACACAGTTTATATGAGCAAATTTGTTTTTTTGCGTGCACAATGAGTTTGCACACATTTTTATACACGCAAATCTGGCCCTGTTTGATGTTCATCACTGGCCTCAGTCAGAGAGCAAACTAACACGGTTCTGTTTCCAAAAACTTTAGTCGCATGTTTTAATAAACATTCAGTTTTTATCGTAAGTTTATGACCTGTTAGACATGTTAGTATATATCTGTCAGCAGAGTGTCTGAACATTACATAAATAAACAAATACAGATTAGATCTCTGTGCTAAGCTCCTTCAATTGATCATCTTCATCTTCTGTCATGGTCCCTGCAGACCTGCGGCAGTCCCTCTTCAGGTCAGGAATCGTGCTGGTCCTCTTCCTGTGGAGGTCTGGGCTGTGTGGACTCAGAGGGTCAGACCAAGTGTGGAGGAGAAGGATGTGACGGTGCAGTGACAGCAGCCAACAACATCTGGAAGACAGCTCAAGAATCTGAACAGAAAATCGTCAGTGCCATGGAGGAAGTGGGGAAACTCTCCAGAATGGTGAGTGTGGCCGGTCCAAGTCAGTGTTTATGGTTCAGGTGGACAAGGGTGGTCAGGTGTGGATCTTCTGTGTTTTATGTCCAGGTATCAGAGGTGAAGATGCAGGCGGATGAGGCAAAGCTTAGCGCTCAGGATGTTCTGATGAAGACCAACAGTACCAAACAGAAAGTCGACCGGAGCAATGAGGAGCTGAGGAGCCTCATCAGACAGATCAGAGACTTCCTCACACGTATGTCTTAAATCCAGTTCAACCTGAGAACATGTCTTTACATCTGAGGACACTTGAGCAAAGCTTTCTAGAACCATGTGACTTCTTGTCAACTTGAAGAGATTTATAAGGCGTGCCTTGGCTGCTATCTAATAACTTTATGAAGGTTCAGCCTCTGGTAGATGATCTGCAGAAAACCTTTCTGCATTTTATTTTTAATAGAAAGTCTCTGTTCTGATTGTGTGGGGTTTCAGAGGATGCTGCAGACCTGGAGAGCATCGAGTTGGTGGCTAATGAAGTTCTGGCCATGCAGATGCCAACTACTCCAGCTCAGCTGCAAAACCTGACGGATGAGATCCGGCAAAGGGTGGGAGAATTGGGGCAAGTGGAGATGATCTTGCAGCAGAGCTCTGATGACATCCAGAGAGCCGAGAATCTGCTGGACCAGGCCCGTCGAGCCAGGTGAGTCTGCCCCATCCAGCAAATAAACTGGTGCACACTGTTATTTAAAGGAGAAACCTTTGATGTTCTGATGGAACAAGACATGGATCAGCTTCAACGAGGATCTAATCCATCTGTCAGATCTTTCAGTGAACACTAAGTTTTTTATTGGGTCTTTAAACTGTGAAACTGTCTAACAGCCTGTATGAAGGATGGTCAACTCTGTCTTCCTGTCTTCCTCAGTGAGGAGGCGGCCAGCGTGAAGGACTCTGCAGAGAAAGTGAAGCTAGCTCTGGAAGAAGCTGAGAGAGCTCAGACAGCTGCAAGCAACGCCCTCCAGCAGGCCACTACCAACATCCAGAACACCAACAGTCTACTGTCCTCTGTCTGTCTCTCATCAGCATGTTCAGGTCACTGACGTCTTGCTGGAAGCATGAGGGTAACTCAGATCCTGTCCTTGTTGTGTTCAGGTGGAGTCAGAGACTGCAGATGCAGAGCTGAAGCTGTTTAATGCCACCCAGAGGCTGCAGAGGCTTGAGAAGGACGTGACGCTGCTTCGAGACAAAACTGTGAACATCACAGTGAGCACAGAACTGACCAATCAGGATGCAGAGAGCATTGGAAAGATTGCAGACGAGGTCAAGAAGGTGAGGTCATGAGTCTGATCGTCAGCTGGTGGAGCACAATCTCCAAATGCGTTTCTGTTTTTACCCAATCTGTGTGTTTAGGAGCTGGACTCAGAACTAAAGGAGAAGTATGCCACAGTGGAGCAGCTGATTGATCAGAAGGCAGGGGGCGTGGCCAATGCTAAGAAGAGGGCGAAGACACTGCAGCAGGAAGCCAAAGAGCTGTTGCTGCAAGCCAGTAACAAGCTTCAGCTGCTTAAAGGTGGGAGAATGTTATTCTTATAACTATTCTTATAATTATTATAAGTCTGACAGAAACATTACTGCACAACAACAACACAACCACTGTGATTGATCTGAAATCATTTCCTCATCCACCTCTGGACAAGCAGAGACAATTCATCCTCCTTGTCTCTCCTCCACATGGTCTTCTCTCTTTTCTGTTGAATCAGAATCAGGACGCTGTTAGTGTGTTGACGTACAATAAAAAAATAACAATGGCACACACAAAAGGACACACAAAAGACAGAAACCCCACCCACCTTCCCCGAGATCACATAGCTCACATAGCTCCAAACCCTTCCACTCTCTGACTCACCCACTCACTCATTATAAATATAAAGTGCTGTGAGATTTAGTCTAAAGCGACACTGAGGTTGATTTTGCAGAGGGGAGCTCAGTGCAGTGATGCTGTTGGGTAGAAACTGTTTTCACTGTCTTCAATGATCTGTACCGTCTTCCAGAGGGTAGCAGAGTGAACAATAAGAAGAAGAAGAATCATTAAACCAGGCATTTCATATCTAGAGATGAGCAGTGAATTTGACATTTGGGTTTTCTGTGCAGCCTAAATCATGGCCCTGCTTTTCTTCTTTCAGATTTGGAGAAGTCATATGAAGACAACCAGCGCACCCTAGAGGTGAAAGCAGAGCAGCTGGTGGAGCTGGAGGCAGCGGTGAAGGAGCTGCTGCAAGAGATCAGCCACAAGGTCACAGTCTACAGCACCTGTTTGTTCTAGGTTCAAAACTGAGTTCAGTGTAGAGACCATTTCAGCAGGACTCACATTTACTCAGAAGACAATCACAACCAAAAGCATTAAACTCTGATCTTCATACAACCTCTAGATTCTTTGACAATCAGAACAAAAACGAAACAAATGAAAGATCATATCCGATTCTCATATTTTAGTGAAACCAAAGGTTTCCTCTTAGATAATATTGGCTGGTTTATCGAAAAATAAAATGAATGTTCTTTGAATGTAACCCATTGTTAAACCATGTGACTGCAACGTTTTCACTCCATTTTAACGCTTTTTTTATTTTCTATATGACCAAAACATTGTAGCTATTGCAGCTAAATATTATGAATAAAAATGTCCATTAAAATCACTCTGGGTTTGTTCTCTTTGTCATTTAACATGAGATTATTTTAGAGCTGTCATGATTCTGAGTCTGTGCCTTTTTTCCTGTTTTGTGGTTTTTGTGGTTTTCTTCCTTTCCTTATTGGTTTCTCCTTGTGGCTCTGCCCTCATTAGTTCCATCAGTATGTCTGTGTTTTCCTTCGTTCCTTGTCATGTCTTTTTGTGTCCATGTCTCCTCCATTCAGAGGAGGTAGATTTTCACTTCAAGAAAAAAGTTGAAAGTAGGAAGTAGACCTTTAAACCGTATGGTACTGCTGATACTCCGTGGGGCTTAATTAATATTAAGAATTTAACACTGTAATGGGTTTTTTTTTAGTTGTATTGCTGATATATTGTATTGGACTGTTGCACGTCACCAGTGGCCTAGTTATTGTCACACAGTGTTGACTTGTCCACTGAGGCTCAGGAGTTTGTCCCTTTCCATCCATAGAGTCCTGAAATGATACAATGATAAATTGTTAACAGGAAGAAACCTCAAACAGACTGAGAGGAAAGGTCTGGGTTGGCTCCAGGTTCTTCACTCAGGTCCTGGTCTTACACAGAGAAACAGGTCTGCTGGGAGGTTAGGGAAAGCCCTAACACTCTGATTAATCGGATTAAAACAGTGGTCCACCTCCCTGGAACAGAAACTTGGTCCTACCACTGGAGCATGGTCAAGAGTAGAGGTCATGTTCACTTCTACCAGGTAGTGGGAGGGAAGGAGATGCTCCAGCTTTACAGGATTTCATCAGTAGAAGCTACTAGTCTCCAAGATCTAGAGGCAACAAGTACTAGGTTGTGGTTGTGAAGCTGGATTACTGACATTTGTCAGGTTGATCCACAGAACTCTCTGAAAACACTCCAACTGCTTAACAAGGCTCCAGCCAGAGTTTAAATCCTCCATGCTTCCATCCGGGGTCCATCTGATCTCAGAGGACTCATAGACCATCTCATAACCAGTAAAGTTGAAGAGCTAGAAAAGGATCGAGGTCAGTTCTTTTTACGGTGCTGTGGCGATGTGAACTTGAAAGTTGGAAGGTGCAGACAGGTGAACTGTTTTGCTGTTGAACACTGCACAAAGTGCTAGTGCTGATGAAAACAACAGCGAAGGCCTCACAGTCATTGTTAACCCTTTGGCTTTGTGTGTGCCACAGAAACATGTGTCCTGACTCAGCGCTCTGAAACAAAGCAGTGAGGAGTATAAAAGCTGTAAGCTTGACCAGGTCTGAAGGGAATCCACCTCCACCAGCCCAGAGACACAGGCCAGCAACACGCTAGCAGCACACCTTCACAATGTCTGCCACCGACATGAACATGATGAGCAGGGTGAGTCCCAGCATGCATCAGTCTGTCAGAGGTAGACAGGCCTCCAATAATATTTACAAAGTGTTGGTTGCTCTCCATACCTGAAGCTGTATTTAAATATGCAGGCAAGGCTGGAACAGGAGGTGAAGTGAGTCTAAACTCCATGTACAGTAAACCAGTAAAACACATCTTTATCTGCAACTCCTCAGTCAGTAACTGTATAGATGATGAAACAATGACTTTAGTGTTTAGGACAGATTTGACATCAAAGAGACAACACTGATTTATTACATGATAAAAAAAACCCAACACATTAGGTTTTGTTCCCAGTGTTGAGACGATGCTGCTGTAGAATTCTTAAACTTTTAAACCTGAAAAAGAACTCGATGTGTGACTGCAACTGCTGGAGAATCTGCGATTACCTGTGACAGCATCAAGTATATAATATTTAAATCTGTCGAATACTTGTACAAAGACGTCTGGATTAATGATCATTAACTCGTCAGACCTGAATGAATCTGTGGCCTCGGCGACTCATCCCTTCATTAAACTCTCTCCTCAGATTGTCTTCTACGAGGACAGGAACTTCCAGGGCCGTTCCTACGAGTGCAGCAGCGACTGTGCTGACATGTCGTCCTACCTGAGCAGGTGTCACTCCTGCAGGGTGGAGAGAGGCTGCTTCATGGTCTACGACCGCACCAACTTCATGGGCAACCAGTACTTCATGAGGAGAGGAGAGTACGCCGACTACATGAGCATGATGGGAATGAGCGACTGCATCAGGTCCTGCCGCATGATCCCCATGGTAACCACTCAGCCACCCACATCACAGCACACTCCATCCCCATGGTAACCACTCAGCCACCCACATCACAGCACACTCCATCCCCATGGTAACCACTCAGCCACCCACATCACAGCACACTCCATCCCCATGGTAACCACTCAGCCACCCACATCACAGCACACTCCATCCCCATGGTAACCACTCAGCCAACCACATCACAGCACACTCCATCCCCATGGTAACCACTCAGCCACCCACATCACAGCACACTCCATCCCCCTGGTAACCACTCAGCCACCCACATCACAGCACACTCCATCCCCATGGTAACCACTCAGCCAACCACATCACAGCACACTCCATCCCCATGGTAACCACTCAGCCACCCACATCACAGCACACTCCATCCCCATGGTAACCACTCAGCCAACCACATCACAGCACACTCCATCCCCATGGTAACCACTCAGCCAACCACATCACAGCACACTCCATCCCCACGGTAACCACTGGGCCGTGGTCTCCGTGGTAACAGCTGCAGGTAGCTGTGCTCAGGTGTGAGTTCCTGATGTGGATCTGATCTATTGATTGTTGATGTGTTCCAGTACCGCGGCTCCTACAGGATGAAGATCTATGAGAGGGAGAACTTTGGAGGACAGATGCACGAGCTGATGGACGACTGTGACAACGTCATGGACCGGTACCGCATGTCCAACTGCATGTCGTGTCACGTGATGGACGGACACTGGCTGATGTACGAGCAGCCCCACTACAGAGGCAGGATGATGTACATGAGGCCTGGAGAGTACAGGAGCTTCATGAACATGGGCATGGGCAGCATGAGGTTCATGAGCATGAGACGCATCATGGACTCCTGTTACTGAACACCAGCTGACAAACAATAAAGCACTTTCTCTTTAAATGACATTTCCTGTATTTCATTGAACTCATGAAGAAATAGTCATCACGACTATACCACAGAGTTTGTAATATTACTGTGTGGAAGTCTTGGGAAATACCTCCAAAACCATCTACAAACAATATGCACAGTGCAAAAACAGATTAGGATCATTATAATGTGGGAAACTGGGAGCACACCAACAAACTGGTTTTAAAGTCGCCTGCATTTAAATTTAGGGATTTGGCTGAATTCAAAACTGCACACACCATGTTCAAAGTAAGAAGTAATCTACTTTCTAACAATATACAAAACATGTTGATGGACGGAGAGGGGGGTTATAAATTTAAACTTTAAGCAAGACAACACACAAAAGCAACAGCTCTATATCTGTTTGTGGGGTGATTTTTAATTATAAATATAAGATATAATATATGGAAGGTCCGGGTTCGAGTCCAGTGTAGGTCTTTCTGGGGTGGTGTCTGAGTGGGTTTTCGGTTTCCTCCCACCTCCAAAGACATGTTCGTTAGGCAGATTGGTAAAGTCTCATCTCAAGATGTTCCATAACTCTCTTAAGTTCTTGTCATTTGAGTCATGACTTTTAGGAAATGGACTTAAAATGAACTGGTCACATGACCCTCTGCATAATCTCCAGTGAAGCCAGTGACGGGGAATTGTGAAAAAAGTGTTTCCATTGCACTTTTGCAATAAACTTTTATATCGATACGTCTGAAAAACCACCGCATGACAGCGTAAAAGTGTGAAATGTAGGTGTGTCTATAACCAGTTTCTTTATAGCAATATTGTGGTTTTGCACATTTCTTTTTTGGGAGCATTTAAGCCTTTAATTGAAAGTGCGAGGGAGATAAACAGTAGATGAGGAAGCAGTGGAGGATTCGAGCCGGGGGCCGTCTGCAGCCTCGACACATGAGGCAGGTGCTCTGCTCATTGAGGTAAACGCTGCCTCAGGTTTTGCACATTTCTTAGGGAATGGAAACTCAGCAGATGTGTTTGTCTTAGTCTGTCTGTGATACACCAACATACATCCAACAACATGTTCTGGTTGAAGGAGTGCAGAGAAAGGAGCTGCCCTTCATTATGAGTATGCAGATAGTGATGTTTTTGAATCAAACAGCTTCAGTTCAGGAAGTCTACGACCGCACCAACTTCATGGGCAACCAATACTTCATGAGGAGAGGATATGAACATGTCAGCTTATAACAGAGACACAGGACTACAGACCATCAATCCTCTTTCACTAAAACATGAAATGAAGGGGAAGGGAGGAAATAAGGAGGAAATCTCTCAATCAACCAATGAAACAAAAAAAAAAACAAACAAACAAGATAACTAAGGCTAAATGTAGTTTTTGTAAACTATATGTTGAAAATGAAATGAATCAGTCCATGTGTTCAGAAGATGTTTATATAAATCAGGTCTGGATGGTTAAAGAAGAACCAGATGAATGTTTAGGAACAAGTCAAAGTCCTGACCTTCATCCAGTAGAAATGTTGGAGCATCAGCTGATGAGAGGAAACCACCAACATCTCACAACTCAGCTGGTTCTGTTCTGAATGGGATCAGATTAGACCCTGATCAGCTGCTACCAGGAACATTTAGTCTGAAGGACTCACAGACTCACACACTGGACACAAGGACTCAACAACACGATCAACACTGGACCAGTTTAAGACACTATTCGTGCTCCATGTGTTGGGACTAGTTTAACGTCATAGTCCTGTCTCATGTGCTTGATCTGGTTCTTTGTCTCATTTCAGGATTTCTGTGAAAATCATCTGATGTTTTCAGTCATTTTTACAAAGAAATATCTAAAACTCTTATCTCATCTTCTACTACCTCTTGTATTAGAAATGTAAATGTGAAATTTCCTAGTTTGGGATCAATAAAGCATCTATCTATCTATCTATCTATCTATCTATCTATCTATCTATCTATCTATCTATCTATCTATCTATCTATCTATCTATCTATCTATCTATCTATCTATCTATCCGTCATGTTAGTGAAGAGAAGGTTCTTGAGTTTTCTGAAACGTGGAATATTTTTTCTCCCTTTTAAACACTTTGATCAACTTTCAGGTTAGTTCCACCTTCTTGTAAGACACAATCAGACACAGAGATCTTATCATTTATGTTCACGCTGATCAGAATTGAAGCGTCTCTGTAAACTTCTCTGAATCTAGTCAAACGCACACTGAGGAAAGTATCAGACATACCACCCTGTTCCTAACCCTAACCCCGTTCATCTCGTCTGTTTGATCATAAAACATCAACAGAGGAGATTACGCCAACGTTTGACTAATCTCATCTTCTTCTACTTGTTATCCTTACTAGGGTTGTGGGGGGGCAGGTCTCCAGTGTGTCTTTGGGGGTGGGAGGAAACAGACACAGGGAGAACATGCAAACTCCACCCAGAAAGACCCGAGCTGGACTCGAACCCGGACCTTTTCACTGGGAGACATCAGCTAACCACCGAGCCACTGTGCCGCCCCAACGTTTGGCTCTTTTTAAGTTAAATATGAAAATAAAATTTAGTTAGTGAGTAATTTAAAATGGACGTGTGGTCTGCAGATCATTGTTCATCATGACTTAAAGTACTAAGGTTAACATGTGATTACACTTACACATGAATCCTACAGAATCAACACAGATGAAGTGTAAAGACAGAAAACTCACGTTTATGAATAAAGCAAATCACTAAACCACTTCATATAAAATAAAAACTTTATTGTCTTTTACTTTCAGGAAATTAGCTGAATCTGTAGATGTGACTTTATGTCCAATTGAAAACTAATCATCACACGTTAGATTTATGTGTTGATTGTATTCAGTGTCTATACGTTTTCACTGATATCAGTACAAAGGGTTAGGTTAGTGTTACTAACGCACAAACATGTTCATGTTTCTCACATTAAAATTTAAATTTACCTCCTGGAACCCTAACCCTAACCCTAACCCTTTTTTTTTTCATTTTAAGAATTTAAACCTGATTTGTATATAAAAAAAGTCTCTTTTGTAAAATGTCTGGTTTTATTTTAAATGATATTTCGTGTGTCTGACGTTTAAGGTCTGTTTAGAGGTAAATGTTAAATCGCGCTTTCAGTGTGACGCTGTCTTTGTCTTCAGGTTTTTTGTTCCAGAAAACGAAGCGTCCACAGTGAACAGAGGACGAAGGAGACACACAGCTACTGTCAGTGGCTCTTTGTCTGTAGTTTCTAAGAGAAATGCCGAACACTGAGCATCTCTTTATGAGAAGCTGCTGGCTCAGGCTGTTTGGACAAAAGGCTTCAGCTGCTCAGGTGCTATAAAGAGAAGCAGCTGGTCCACAGGTATCACACAGGACAACAACCACCAGCAGCAGCACCAGAGCAGCAGCCGCTGATCCACCAGAGCAGCAACATGACCTCCAGCAGCATGAACATGATGAGCAGGGTGAGAACCGACTCTTCAAAGTACTGCTCATTCCTAAATATCACTTCATTTTCAGCACATATCTAGGACTCATTTACGGTTCATTTTAAACTGTGAAACTGCGTCAGACTTCCTGAAGTAACATGAAAACGCCCTAGAAGCCCGAGAGGGCACCGTGTCAGGAAGACTGATCTGGTTTGATTGGATACTCACCAACACAACAGTCTGGAAAAGAAATTCACTGATTCTGTCATTTTATTGTTCTGGCGGTTGCCATGGTTACCCATTTAAATCTGACGTTGACTTCCCTGTGTGCGTCCTCAGATTGTCTTCTACGAGGACAGGAACTTCCAGGGCCGTTCCTACGAGTGCAGCAGCGACTGCGCTGACATGTCGTCCTACCTGAGCAGGTGTCACTCCTGCAGGGTGGAGAGAGGCTGCTTCATGGTCTACGACCGCACCAACTTCATGGGCAACCAGTACTTCATGAGGAGAGGAGAGTACGCCGACTACATGAGCATGATGGGAATGAGCGACTGCATCAGGTCCTGCCGCATGATCCCCATGGTAACCACTCAGCCACCCACATCACAGCACACTCCATCCCCATGGTAACCACTCAGCCACCACATCACAGCACACTCATCCCCATGGTAACCACTCAGCCACCCACATCACAGCACACTCCATCCCATGGTAACCACTCAGCCACCCACATCACAGCACACTCCATCCCCATGGTAACCACTCAGCCACCCACATCACAGCACACTCCATCCCCTGGTAACCACTCAGCCACCCACATCACAGCACACTCCATCCCCATGGTAACCACTCAGCCAACCACATCACAGCACACTCCATCCCCATGGTAACCACTCAGCCACCCACATCACAGCACACTCCATCCCCATGGTAACCACTGGGCCGTGGTCTCCGTGGTAACAGCTGCAGGTAGCTGTGCTCAGGTGTGTGTTCCTGATGTGGATCTGATCTATTGATTGTTGATGTGTTCCAGTACCGCGGCTCCTACAGGATGAGGATCTATGAGAGGGAGAACTTTGGAGGACAGATGCACGAGCTGATGGACGACTGTGACAACGTCATGGACCGGTACCGCATGTCCAACTGCATGTCGTGTCACGTGATGGACGGACACTGGCTGATGTACGAGCAGCCCCACTACAGAGGCAGGATGATGTACATGAGGCCTGGAGAGTACAGGAGCTTCATGAACATGGGCATGGGCAGCATGAGGTTCATGAGCATGAGACGCATCATGGACTCCTACTATTAGAGTTGCCATGGAAACACTGAACATGAATCAATAAAGTTGGTTTAATTTTAACATGTCATGTGTTGGATGAGATTATTAATGTCACACATTCATCACAGTAACTCTTTCTTTCATCATGCTGGAGTTTAGTTTTTATTCCATGGAGGATTCGCCTCCAGCCTGAAATCAGAGTGGGATGTGGTCTAGAAGACAAGTGGAAGGGTTAGATGTTGTAATCATTGAAGTGAGCCCAGAAATGTCTATTGGAGAGAAGGATTCAAGATGTTTCTAAAGCCACAGTGCTTATTTCTCTCTCTCCAATGCACTACATCACAATGACCAGTAGGTGTCCTACTCAGGCATCACTGAAGCTTTGGATAAGATGGGTCCTGTCCAGGATTTACCCTCTTCTCGGTACACTTCTATTATTCATTTATTTTGGCACTGCCACATTGTACAGAGCCTCTGTAGTGAAATTTGAAATTTTATTGTGAATAATGAAAAAACAAAAAAACAAAACAACAACAACAAAAAACAACCTTAAAGCTGTTTTGGGGAATGTGTTGTTCGGGCTCTTTGACTTTAACAGATTTAAGGCAAAATACCAATGAAGTCTTCATCATTCATATCATTTTATTACTGGCGAAATTTTACATTCATAAACATAAGTTCATACATAAAAGGCCTTTATTTGTTGCCTTTTACAGCAAAGTTGTCGTTCTTTTTTGTCTGTTTTATTTGTACTGTAGATTACTGTGGTGAGTGGTAGATCTGGTTTTGATATTTTCATTCCAGAATATGACGACATAAAGCTCAGAATCAGTGTTGGTATGTATGTGAATGAGTGGTGATCTGGCATCAAACACAGGTTTACAGCACGGTGGCAGAAGCAGTGGGGGAATGAGGAGAAAGGACAACACTTTTTTCTCCATACGTAACAGCTAAACAGTGCTATGTTGGAAAAGGAAGGAGACAACCGGTAATTATGACAAGACTCAAGTTAGGACGTTTTGGTTTGGTGTGGGATCTTTGAAAGATGGGAAAACATGAGGATGGGATGGTGGAACACGTCTTAATAGAGTGTCTCTGGTATTTACAGAGCAAATTGGGCAGTTTTTTCCTGGGTTCAGACTCTTGAATAGACAATATATCTCTGAAGCACTTGAACCCTAAAGCATAACAACAAGTATAACAACTGCACGAGTTCTCTCCCTTCGAAGTACTGACGTTACCAGTGAGAGGCAGCAATATGCCACAAGGCATCTAGCCTGCAGAAGAAGAAGAAGAAGAAGAAGAAGAAGAAGAAGAAGAAGAAGAAGAAGAATTTTATAGGATTTAGATTATCCAGAACCACACCCTGTTTCAGTAGGTGGTTTAGTTTCAGTTTCAGTAGAATACAATCAATAAAGTTGAGGCTAAGTCTAGGTGGCGGTAATGCACCTGAAAGTTGTTTGCCAGCCGCCATTTAAGAGAAGAAGAAGAAGAAGCTGAAGCAGTGTGTTTTTATTAGAACAGTAGAAGAAGAAGGAGGAGGCGGTTTGAAAGCTCCGCGCGGCTACATGAGGACAAGATGGCGGCGTTGGAGCGGAGCTTCATAGAAATCTGTGGATTTGAGAGAGAATCTGTCCAGAGATTCCGAGAAGTGACCGTGAACCTCGGTAAAACCTTACGACTGTTTGTCGTCCGCTAGCACACACTGAGAGCAGCTAGCACAGGATGCTAACGTTAGTCCTGTGGCATTATCCGTTAGCATTAGCCTCATTGAGTTTAGTCTGAACGGCTCAGCAGGGGACTGCGATGCTAACTGTTAGCGTCACTTAGCATGTTAGCTTCTGTTAGCCTGTGACCTGGACCATTTTATTTTCCTGTTGATGATCAATAATAACTCATTAATAATAATTCCCTCGGGTTAAATAAAGTATCTATCTATGTTTTTCTATGTTTATCGATCTATGTCTGTCTTTGTCTTTATCTGTGTCTGTCTATGTTTATCTCGAGATTCAAGATCACTTTATTGATCTGTTTTGTTCAAGATAAGAAAGAACATATGAACTAGACATAGACATAGGAATAAAGAGACTTGGACCTGTGGAAATGACCATGTCCTTGTTCTTGGTGGTGGTTCCTGCTTCCACGGGTCTTAAAAAGTCTAAAATGTCTAAAATTCTCTTCAAATATTATAAAATGTCTTAAATGCAAATTTGAAAGGTCTTTAAAATGTAATTTAAAACAAATGTTTAAACTTCAGTCTCACTTTTAAATGTTTTGATTTTTGAGGACACTATAACATCAACTACAGAACAGAAGTAAAGTGTTTATCGAGCAGAACCAGCTGGTTAGTAGCTGTGGGCGCCAAGTTTTGCTAATACAACACTTACTAACGAGTAAGTTACTAATGAGCCAATTGTTCAGACTGAGCTGAATATAATCGTAACATTATGAGCTGTTTCCACACAGTAACGCTTGTTAAAGCTGTGGTTGCTAGAAGCGACTAATCAGTTGACGCTGAGTTTTGAACAAATATTAGTTCACAATAAAGAGGCTTCTTTTGTTTTTAAGTTAGGTTCGGCATTTCGTATTCCAATGTGAAAGAACTGTGGTTTAATTTGTATGTTTTGCAAGTAACTCCAGACCTCCTTTTTGCCAGTATGGATGTGAAGTTGTATTCATTATTGTCTTAAAGTCTTAAATTTGACTTGTTGAAACCTGCAGAGACTCTGTCCTAACAGCTCCCTGTTCAGATCTGAGACATTTAGTTTCCTCTCTGCAGGTGTGAGTTCTCTTCCTGGAAGTGTGAAGTTTGCTGACAGCGCCGGAGCGTTTCATTATGAGGAGAGCGGGAAGCTGCTGTCTGTGACCAGTCACCGATTCATCCGCTGGTCAGTGATCTCTGCAGATGCATCAGCTTTGCAGTGACTGGGCTCGTGTTTACGTGTTTACGCTGTGACTCTTTGCAGGTCTACGTCAGGAGACTCGGTGCAGCTGGTGGAGCAGTGTCTGGACACCAACCTGCTCAACAACGCCGTCAAACTCAGGTTCATCCACTGCACGGTTCTGCCTGGAGGAGTCAGTGTCCACGAGACACTCAACAATGTCTTCATCCTCATCTCCACCAATCAGAGCGTCCACAGGCTGGTGCTGCCTCACCCAACGCGCATGTACCGCAGCGTAAGTAGCATCAAGACTGAGGCTCCAACCATCTGTTGAAGGGGCGGCCTGACTTCACTGTTAAATAATAACACCGCGCTTTTATTTTAGGTTGGGTAAGTCATTTTTGCTTCTCTTCCAGGAGCTGGTGACAGAGCTGCACATGCAGTCCATCTTCACTGATGTGGGCAAACACAGTCTGCAGGACCCGAGTCACAGCACCATCATCCCCAGCTCGGCGGGGCAGACAGGGAGTCCCATCACCTCCACGGCCTGGCTCAGCTTCCATGGAGAGGCTCACTTCGCTCTGGCTTCACCTGCTGGAGGCATCATGGTGGTGACTCTACCGCCTCACGACGCTCAGGGTAAAGTCTGCTCTGTCCGTCCTTTAACCAGACCATAACATACAGGAGCAGACATCATAGAGAGGATGGCAAACCCAATCAGAACCACAAGTGTTTGGATTCTTTAAACAGAACCACAGTAAAAAGAAAAATGAAAAATAAAACAAGCAGCTTCAGTATCTGGACTGGCCCAGTTTAGCCTGGCTGTTGGTTGGTTGTCAGAGTCTGGGAGGCTCCAAAGCGCTTGCTAATGGAGATGCTAATAGCTAACATGTCAGTGCTGCTTTCCAGCTTGGGGTTCGAAGGGTCACAGGTTCATATCAAAAAAAAAAAATGAAAATCACCCTCAACTCTGAATCAGTGTTTCCCAGCCAGTGTCGATACTGTGGCAGCTCAGCAGGGTCTCACAGCGAAACAGCCTAGCGTTCCTTTTCTTAGTGCTCAGCCCCATTTCCTACGTAAACCTCAGACTAGAACCGATGAAGCTCCTCCAAACAAACTCCAGTCCAGTTAACTTTCTTTTAATGCTTTTCTGATCTCCGTCTTCATACAGGAAGTGTGTCGGTGCTGGAGCTGAAGAGGAGCTCCATGATGACCCGACTCTCCGGCTGGATGCCCTCAGCCATCCGGGGGGAGCAGAGTCCGGCTGACCTGGTGCTCAGTCTGGCCGTCCGCGAGCTGGAGGAAGACACCTTCATCTTCGCCCTCTGTCAGGATCACAGACTGCGCATGTGGTCGTTCAAGGTTGTAGCTGTGATCATTTCACACCGGACGTTTAATCTGTGTCCATGATGTGTCCCACTGAGACCAGTCCTCCTCCATGTCCCCAGGATCAGACGTGTCTGCTGGAGGCCGACATGTTGGAGTACATGCCGGTGAGTAAAGGAGTGAAGCGTCTGCCGGGTCAGGCTCATCGTCTGAGGTTGGCCTTCTCCTCCACCACCGGCCTCTGTCTCTGTGTTTACCTCGCTGTCCCTCAGAAAGGACAGTTCACTGTCCTGCAGCTGGTCGGCACCGACAACAACCGCTACAGCCTCGAACACATCTCCTCCCTGTTCAGCACTCAGGTAACCGCCGTCACCTACCAGAGCCAGAGCTACGGCCTCAGGCTGAACTAAAGCTGGGTTTCCATAGACGTCCTACGTCCACACCACCCCCACCTGTCTATGGAAACCCGGCTTCACAGAAACTCAGGGTCTAGTTCTGTCCTCTGGACTGGACAGACAGATCCTATAATTGTGTCCATCCACTCAGAGTTGAAGACACAGATTCCTCTGTGGTTGTTGAGCTTCACACGGCTCCATCATATGTTCCTTCTCCAGGTCTTTGTTGCTCAGACAATCATGAATGAATGTTGAACGGTGTCTCTGTCAACAGGAGACTCTGGTGGACTTCACTCTGACCTCCTCCGATGTCTGGGCCGTGTGGGTGGACGAATCCAACGCCGCCGTAGTGAAGTATATCAACTATGAGCAGTAAGTATTGAGACTAGACCCTGAGCAGAACCAGTTATTGGAACCAGGGTGATTATTGGCCCTGTATTTTACAGCAACACGGGGGGCCAGTGGAACCAGGTCTTTGTTCAGCCTCCACCAGAAGAAGAAGTCAACGTCGGGGTGGACATGGACCCCCGGGTAGGACTCAGTGTTTCCATAGAACCACCTCCATGTGCACAGAAAAGGTTTGGTAGATAAATTACGTTCATGTTTCTGAACAGGAGACGTATCTGGAGGTTCTCTTCTCTCCTCTACGCTTCACTGCTTCAGCCATCGTTAAAGCTCTACAGGTGAGACCCCACCTGGTGGTGATGGTGATGAATATGATGAATATGATGATGATGGTGATGATGATGATGAGTTTCTGGTCCAGATCTACCGGCGGGGTTCAGAGAGGGTCTCTGATTTGTCGTGGGAGTCTCTGAAGAAGGAGGTGACTGTTGCCGTGGAGACCGAGGTACTGACTCTGTTCTCATGAGGTGATGAAGATGAGTCTGGTTCTAGAACCAGAAGAACAGAACTAGGACCTTCTGCATCTCTGATGGTGTTCTGACCCACCCTCTCCTCCTCCTCCTCCTCCTCCTCCTACTCCTACTCCTCCATCCTTCCCTCCTCCTCCAGCTGCAGAGCAGTGTGACGGAGTTTGAGTTTTCTCAGGAGGAGTACCGTCAGCTTCAGGTGGAGTTCTGGTCCCGGTTCTACTCCTGTTGTCTGCAGTACCAGGAGGTACAGTCGACTCCTGTGGGACTGACCGTCAGCCACCACACCGGCATGGCCTGTCTGCTGAGAAAGGTTGGGACCAGGACTGGGATCTGAGGGGGGTCGGGACCAGGACTGGGATCTGAGGGGGGTCAGGACCAGGACTGGGATCTGAGGGGTCTGCTGCTGTGTTTCAGGGCTTCATGTCGTTCCTCCTGCCGTGTTTTGCTGTGGACCACCTGTACCTGTCCTACGACCAGTACCTGTTCTCAGAGGACGACACGCCCATCACTGACGGTACCTCCCCCCCCCCCCATGGCTGACAGCCCCTAACAAATGAGTGAATAAATAATTATTGTTGTTGTTGTTCTGGTCCTCAGACCCTGACGTGGGCCGGGACGTCCTGCAGCTGGTCCAGTGCCTGAGGTTGGTCAGCGATGCGGTTTCTGGGGAGATGGCGTACGAGATGGAGAAAGCGCTGGAGTACCTGCAGTCACCAGAGAGGGCGGCAGAGCTCATCCTGGAGAGCATGCTCTGTAACGACAAGTCAGTCACATGACCCCCCCACCTGTCTCCTCATCATCACCTGTCTCCTCCTCCTCACCTGTCTCCTCCTCCTCCTCAGTGATGATGTCATCGTCGACGTCCAGAACAAGCTGCAGAACGTACGGAACCCCACGGCGGCCATGATGGTTCTGCTCAGGGAGCTGGACCTGGAGACGGACTCAGAGGTCGGAGGAGACGGGCCCACGGCTGCAGGTAGGAACCCGATGACCGGTCCAGGTCCGTGTTGCGAGGCCGTGTCCCGGCCCGTGGGGACTGACGCTGTCCTGCTGTGTCTTCCAGGGGACAGCCTGCTGGTGAGGATGAGCGTGTCCCAGCTGTTGAGCAGCAGCTGTGCAGCGTCTCTGCTGAGTCAGGCTGTTTCTCACATGACTCTGACCAGAGCTCTGCTGCTCAGGGACCTGCTGCTGCTGCAGAAGATCTACCTGCGCTTTGGGGACAACGTACGTACACGCTAACCTGTTAGCATGTCAACACGCTAACAGGTTAGCAGGCTACATGCTAATTTCCCATGTCCCCCAGGTGTTTCTGGGTGGGGGGGCCCAGTTGCTGCAGCTCCAGCAGGACTTGATTCCCAGGACGTCCCACCTCCTGTCCTCCTATCATCTCCTCAAACACATCAGTCAGAGCCTGTCCTCCTCCGTTGCCATGGATACGCTGTGAGTCTTCGGCTGAATGTCAAATATCAACTCATATGGACATTTGAACATGTCTTTGTCTTCATGTTGCAGAGACGCTAACTTGCAGCACCTCACAGTGTTGGAGCTGTCGGACACTGTGTCCCCTGTGTCCTCCATGTCCTCCGCCCGTTCAGGTCTGAGACTCTACACACTCTGTCCCTGTCCACGGTGTCCTCCTCTGTCCCTGTTAATGGTGTCCTCGGTCTGTCCCTACAGGTCTGGGTCCTCAGACTGTGGTGGAGCTCTTCTACCAGACGTCTGCCAGGAAGTTGATTGTGTCTCAGGTTTTGTCTCAGCAGACGACGTCTTCTCAGCTCGTCTGGAGTCACGTGATCTCCAGCGTTGTCCAGCTGTTGGCTCAGCTGCTGTATCCTGTTTCTATAGCAACAATAATTCTAACCATCATCATTGTCCTCATTGTCCATGATCTTAACTCAGTGTCCCAGGTGGCCCAGTAACCCTGGATTCCAGTTCCCCGAGTGTCTCATGGCCAACTGTCAGTACACTCAGCTGCAGGTGAGTCTGTCTTCATGAGACAGGTGTCCTCTGTCCTCTGTCTTCACAGAATCATAAGCCAGATATAAAACACGTATGTAGGTGTGTTGGTGGTTCTGTTCACAGTAACACAAACATGATGCAGCTTCGATACGGCAAAAATATCATATCACGATTTTTTAAAAATAAAACCACGATTTTGATTTTATCACGATCTTAAATTGAAAAAAGGGAAACAGACAATTTAGTCCAAAGAACTTTTCTTAATAGATTTTATTTTAAGTAGTTGCAGTTTTTCCTGCATGTGCAAACAATGAAGTTTAAGGTAAACAACAACAACAACATTCTAATAAAGTGAACTCTTGCAAAAGTAGTAACAGAAAGTTTTCTCCCGTCTTGAACGGTGACAGATCTTTAGATAAACGGTAACTTCTCGTTTTACCTCTTTCCATCACTTCATTTGTCACACTGAGTTCCTGTGTTAATGGTGACTGTTTATGCTAGCCCTTATGCTAGCCCTTATGCTAGCCCTTATGCTAGCCCTTATGCTAACCCTTACGCTAACCCTTACGCTAACCCTTATGCTAACCCTTATGCTAACCCTTACGCTAACCCTTGTGCTAGCCCTTATGCTAGCCCTTACGCTAACCCTTACGCTAGCTGCTGCCTCCTCCTGCCGTGCCGGTGCTGCCGGGCTCCTCGCTGTTTGGCCAATGTTCTGTGCACAGAACCGGTTCTGTGCACAGAACCGGTTCTGTGCAGAACATTTGCTGCGTTTCAGCCGTTGAGGAAAATCCAAACCAATTCCATATAATGGAAGTGGATTGTTTTTAGTGACCAACTCCGTTTGGCTTTCAGCCGTGTCTCCATGCGGCTACACACATAAACAAGGAGGCGGGTAAGAAACCGCGTCACTGCCCCTAATTCGCTGTGATTGGTCGGTCACGTTGATGACGTCATACGTCTGGTGCATCAGCATAGAACTGCACTTTATAGAACGTGCCCTCGACGATCTCTGCAGTTTGACAGATCGTTGTCACGTTGTAATCGTTCACGATTTAATATCGTCACATCGCCCACAACATCACCCACACATTCATTCATTCATTCATTCATTCATTCATTCTTTCATTCATGTGTTTAGTTTGGTTTCTCTATCACGTGTAGCTGTAGCTCATCCAGTCACATGGTCCATCCGCTGTTATTTCCTACGGGAAATATGGTCCGGTCCGGTCCACTCTGGTCCGGTCCACTCTGATCCACTCTGGTCCGATCCGGTCCACTCTGATCCACTCTGGCCCGGTCCGGTCCACTCTGGTCCGGTCCACTCTGATCCACTCTGGTCCGGTCCGGTCCGGTCTGGTCCACTCTGGTCCGGTCCACTCTGATCCACTCTGGTCCACTCTGGTCCGGTCCGGTCCGGTCCACTCTGGTCCAGTCCACTCTGATCCACTCTGGTCCGGTCCGGTCCGGTCTGGTCCACTCTGGTCCGGTCCACTCTGGTCCACTCTGGTCCGGTCCGGTCCACTCTGGGTCCTGAGTGTCTGAGGCACCTGTAGTTTGCCTCAAACTAAGCCCCTCCCACTAAAGAACAGGCCCCGCCCACTAAAAATGACACATCTACTAACACAAAAGAGGTCTGCATTAACCCTAGTGTCCAGATGTCCCTCTTGGGGTCCCTCATATGTGTCCCAGGTGTCCTCAGTCTCACCTGTGTCCCCTGTGTGCAGGAGTACGTGAGGCTGGTTGGTCCGTGGTGTCAGGTGAACATCGGCTCCTGTCGCTTCATCCTGGGACAGTGTTACCTGGCCAGTGGGGAGGGACAGAAGGTGAGTCCCCCTGTCCCCTACCCGTCCCTCCGTCCATGTCCCCCAGCTCTCTCTAACCTGTCCTCTACCTGTCCTCCAACTCTCTGTCTGATGTGCCCCGCGCTGTCTCCGTTGTTGGTCCATCAGGCTCTGCAGTGTTTCCAGGAGGCAGCGACCGAGGTGGAGAAGGAGGACTTCCTGATGAGACTGACGGGCAGCGAGGACGAGGACAATGTGTCCACCCCCAGACTGCAGTACTACAACAAGGTAGAGCAGGAGACAGGGGATATGTGGACATTAAAAGGATGGAGACGTTTAAAACCAGCTACAATGAAACGTCTCTTTGAGCACATGTCCAGGTGTCTGTCCCTGATCATTGAAGGTCTGTGTCCCAGGTGCTGCGTCTCCTGGAGGACGTGGGTCTACCTGAACTCATCATCCAGTTGTCCTCTTTAGCCATAACGGAGGCCGGGAGCGACAGCAACAGCCAGGTGAGGAGGGGGGAGGGTCTCAGGTGACAGAGGGTGTCTTCTGTGAAGGGATGGTCCATGTGTCTCATGTCCAGGTGTCTCTGCAGGCTGCTCTGTGGACTCGAATATTCAAACATCATCTGGACCTGGGACACAACAACGAAGCCTACGCTGCCCTGACCCAGAACCCGGACACCAGCATGTACGTACCTGGACACACACACCTGGACACACACACCTGGAGACACACACACACACCTGGAGACACACACACCTGGAGACACACACCTGGAGACACACACCTGGAGACACACACACACACCTGGACACACACACACACCTGGAGACACACACACCTGGACACACACACCTGGAGACACACACACACACCTGGAGACACACACACACCTGGAGACACACACACCTGGAGACACACACACACACACACACACCTGGACACACACACACACCTGGAGACACACACACACACACACACACCTGGAGACACACACACACACACACACACACACACACCTGGAGACAGACACACACACACACACACACACACACACCTGGAGACACACACACCTGGACACACACACACACACACGACACACACACTGGACACACACCACACAACACACACCACACGAACACACACACCTGGACACACACACTGGAACACACACACACACCACACACACACACACACTGGACACACACACACACACACACACACACACACACACACACCTGGAGACACACACACACACACACACACACACCTGGAGACACACACACACACACACACCTGGACACACACACACACACACACACACACACACACACACACACCTGGAGACACACACACCTGGTTCTGCCTGCTCAGTGTCCCCTGTTTGTCCACAGGCAGCTGGATTGTCTCCGTCAGCTGGTCGTGGTTCTGTGTGAACGGTCTCAGCTTCAGGATTTAGTCCAGTTCCCGTACGTGAACCTGCACGACGAGGTACAGCTGTTCATTCATGGGTCCCTGATCAGCTGATCCTTCAGTGTTCATTGGTGATCAGCTGATCCTTCAGTGTTCATTGGTGATCAGCTGATGGTGAACTGTTCTTGATGACATCATGTGATTGACAGGTGGTGAACATCATCGAGTCCAGAGCCAGAGGTTTAGATCTTCTCACCCACAACTACTACGAGCTGCTCTACGCCTTCCACGTCTGCAGACACAACTACAGGAAAGGTCAGAGGACACACTGGGGACACTCTGGGGACACACTCAGAGGACACACTCAGGGGACACACTGGGGACACTCAGGGGACACACTCTGGGGACACACTCAGAGGACACACTGGGGACACACTCGGGGGACACACACTGGGGACACACTCAGAGGACACACTCAGAGGACACACTCTGGGGACACACTGGGGACACACTCGGGGGACACACACTGGGGACACAGTCAGAGGACACACTCAGGGGACACTCTGGGGACACACTCAGGGGACACTCTGGGGACACACTCAGAGGATACACACTGGGGACACACTCTTAGGACACACTCGGGGGACACACACTGGGGACACAGTCAGGGGACACTCTGGGGACACACTCAGAGGACACTCTGGGGACACACTCAGAGGACACACTCAGGGGACACACTGGGGACACACTCAGAGGATACACACTGGGGACACACTCTGGGGACACACTCAGAGGACACACTCAGGGGACACACTGGGGACACACTCGGGGGGACACTCAGAGGACACACTCAGAGGACACACTCAGAGGACACACTCTGGGGACACACTCAGAGGACACACTGGGGACACACTCTTAGGACACATTCGGGGGACACACACTGGGGACACAGTCAGAGGACACACTCAGAGGACACACTGGGGACACACTCAGAGGATACACACTGGGGACACACTCGGGGGACACACACTGGGGACACAGTCAGAGGACACACTCAGGGGACACTCTGGGGACACACTCAGAGGACACTCTGGGGACACACTCAGAGGACACACTCAGGGGACACACTGGGGACACACTCAGAGGACACACTCTGGGGACACACTCAGGGGACACACTCAGGGGACACACTGGGGACACACTCGGGGGGACACTCAGAGGACACACTCTGGGGACACACTCAGGACACACTCTTAGGACACACTCTTAGGACACATTCGGGGGACACACACTGGGGACACAGTCAGAGGACACACTGGGGACACACTCAGATCTGTGTTTGTGTGTAACTGTCTCGCTGTCCCCGTGTGTCCAGCTGGGACGGTGATGTTTGAGTTTGGGATGCGTCTGGGACGCGAGGTCCGGACTCTGCTCGGTCTCCAGAAACAAGTCAACTGTTTCCTGGCAGCTCTCAACTGTCTCCGGCTCATAAGGCCTGAATACGCCTGGATCGTCCAGCCGTCCTCTGGAGCCACGGTAGGGACACAGAGACATTAACAGACGCAGCAGCGTCCCTCTGTCCTCCTCACCCTTGTGTCTGTCCCTGTCTTTCTCAGTACGATCGTCCTGGTGCGTCTCCAAAGAGAAACTCTGATGGAGAGTTTTCTTCTGAACCAGGTGACTATTCAAAATAAACCTTTATTAGTTCAGCGTGGACAGACAGAGACTTGTCCCCCAGTCTAAACCTCTAATCTGTCTCCAGCCAAGCGTCAGGTGGACATCCTGGAGTTGGACGACCTGGAAAAGGAATACATTTTGTCCCGCAGCCGCCTCACCCTCGCCAGACACCACCCCCCGTCGGCCGCCATCGCAGGTTCATACCTGGTTTATATATTTACATATTACATTTACATATTACTGTGTTTATATATTTTATATTTATATATTACAGTGTTTATATGTTACATTTACATATTACTGTGTTTATATATTTTATATTTGTCCATGTGCAGGTGGAGCGTCCGCGGTGGAGCTGGTGGCGCTGCTGGTCCAGAACGGACTCTTTGACTCGGCTCTGACTCTGTGTCGGAGCTTCGGCCTGAACTTGAGTCACGTGTTCGAGGGTTTGACTTTTAAGTGAGTCTAACGATAGACGGCGTCGTCTTTATCGGCTCCAGCTCTCGTTTCACCTCACGTTTATCATTTCAGATGCATCAAGCTTCAGTTTGGAGGGGAGGAGTCTCAGAATGAAGCCTGGAGCTGGTTGGCTGCCAATCAGCTGTCAGTTGTCAACACCAAAGAGTCCAGGTGAGACTCAGGCATCACTGGTCGTTAGGGTTCACGCGTGACTGTTGGGGTCGTTAGGGTTCTAAGGGTCGTTAGGGTTCTTGGGGTCTTTACGGTTCTTAGGGTCGAGTCATGATCGTTAGGGTTCGTTAGGGTCGTTAGGGTTCTTAGAGTTCTTAGGGTCGAGTCATGACCGTTAGAACCGTTAGGGTCAGGACCGTTAGGGTTCTTAGGGTCGAGTCATGACCGTTAGGACTATATTCGGGATCTAATTGATCGCTGATTGTGTGTCTTCGTGTCCTCAGCGCTGCAGACGAGGCGTGGCGGCTGCTAGCGTCCTACCTGGACAGGTATCCGTCCAGTAACGGACAGCATCACCGCTGCATCGTCCACAAGCTGCTGTCACATGGTGTCCCTCTTCCTGATTGGCTGGTAAAATCCTACAAGGTAACACAGACACACCTGTGGAGACACTGCATTCACCCATGAGCGAGTGCTAAACATGTTGTTGACGTGTTGCAGCGTCTGGACGCCCCGTCTCTGCTGCGTCTCCTGCTCAACTTTGACCTCCTGGAAGCAGCTGCTGAGCTGGTGCTGGAGTACGTGGACGCTGTCCTGGGACGAGGACACCAGTACTTTGGAATACAGGTAAAAAGGACATTTAACACCAGAGGAGTCATCCCTACATGAGACAGACTCTGGGACATTTAACAGTGTTGTTGACATGTCGTCTCCAGAGGCCTCTGTCCTCCACGTCTCCACCCTCATGGCTGCCGTACACGTCCATCGATCAGTTGTTACAAGCTCTGAACGAGACGCAGACTCACAGCAACGTAAGTCACTTCCTGTTTACCCATGATGCTTTGCTCCCACAATTGGACTCATTTACCCATGATGCTTTGCGTCTGCAGCTCTCAACCAGAGTGCGGGATAAACTGGACGAGTACCACCGGGTGGTGGAGCAGGTGACCCGACGCAGGCTGGCGGCTCACGGCGCCCCCTACTGAACCCTGATGGAAATACGTTTTCTACTGAACTGAATAAAGTGTTTTGTTATGTTTCATTGAGTCGTCGTTTCCTTCTCTGAACTTGATGAAACACAAAGCTGAAGCCTAAAGATCAAGTTTTATTCATACGTCCTGCACTACGCTACTTACCCACGTAGTCTTCTCTGGTCTGAGTCATCACCTCCTCAGCAGCAACTCCACCCAAACACTAGGCAGCACCGTGTCTTTCTACTTCCTGCTTCACTTTCATCTATGGAGACTAAATTTCCTCAGTTAACCTGAGCCTGTCTCTACAGAGGAGACACACCCTGAGGACCAATCACAGCTCTGGTTACATTTCAGCCGCGACGCTAGCGGCTATGCTAACTTAATCCAACTCCAGTGAAACGTCTTTAAGAAAGTATTTGCCTTTTGGATAACATGACCTGGCTGAATGAGAACCTTCACAGACATACGCTAACCTGCAGGCTAGCCTTGATGCTAAGCTAACAGGCAGTGGCCTGGTGAAGTAGGAGGAGTCGTGTGATATTGATCAGGCGTCGTAGAAATACATTTATTGTGCCGGGTCGACATGTTACAGCAGCACATAGTGACTCATATAAAAGATAAATGGAATGCTTCAGTAATACTGATCAGTACCAGAACCAGGACTCGGTCAGAACCAGAACCTGCCTCAGGACCAGGTTCTGGCTCAGGCGACCACGCAGGAGGTCATTGTCTCTCGTCCCATTGGTCGGAGTCCGTCTCCGTGACAACAGTCACGCCGTGCTCTTAGTGGGCAACTCCGTGCTGTTGTGTCTCGTCTTGCGGGACGTCCCGTCGTCCCGCGGCCGGGCCTTCTGCAGGTTGGACATGGCGGCAGTGCGCTCGATGTCGATGAGGGCGTAGAGCTCTGTGCGCCGGGTCGGGGTGGTGGGGGGCAGCGGGGAGGTGGGGGTCCGGGGTGTGTGGGGGTTGCTGCCGTCCGAAGCGCCTTTGGTCCCGGCGCCACCGTCCATCTCCACCTCGATGTAGTTGAGGGTCTTGGGGGGGTCGGGGTGGCCGGGCAGAGGCGGCCGGCGGAAGTCGAAGTTGAAGATGTTGGGTCCGTCGGGGCGGCGCCGGCCCGTGTCGGGGCGGTGGGCGCTCAGCGGCGCCGTCACGTTCTCCGTGTTCACGTAGTTGTGCGAGGACTCGAGGGCGGCCGACAGGGGGTGCGAGTAGGAGTGGTGCAGCAGGCCGTGGGGGGGCGGGTGGTGGCTGTAGCCGTTGAGCGACGGCGTCCTCAGGTTCTCCTCCTCCTCCGAGCTCGGCTTCCTGGCCTCCCAGACCGGGGGCAGCGCCGGCAGGTTCTCGTAGTCCAGCAGGGCGGTGCGCCGCTGGGCCGAGTTGTTGACATTCTGCAGGTCGGGGGTGAGGGGGGGCGGGCGGTGGCGGCGGCTGGAGGCGGAGCCATTGGAGTGTGGGGGGGCTGGCTCGGCCTCGGCAGGGGCCTCAGCGTGGCCGTTAGTCTCTGGGATCTCCTCCTCCTGCGCCTCCTTCTGCTCCTGCTGCCTCTTCTCCATCAGCTGCCTCTGAACGGGGGTCGGACCCAGAACGAAGCGCACCCCCTGAGGCTCCAGCAGGACCTGGGCCTCGGGCCGGTCCGCCCCCCCGGACTGGACCACAGGCTCGGAGCGGACTCTGGGGGGAGGAGGGGGTGTGGGGGGGCACTGGGACTGGGGAGATGTGGGGCTCTCTAGTGGGGTGGTGACGGTCAGGGGGCTGGGCTGGTCCTCCAGGAGACCGGTAGTGTTGACGTAGGTGTGAACCTGCACACACACAGACACACACATCAACACAATGTGACATCAGTGTGTGTTACGTGCATCTCTCAGTCCTGGTTCATAGTCCTACAGTTCCCTGCCTACGTGGTCTACTCTGGTCTGAGTCAGCTCTGCTGGGACCTGGTCAGTCTGGTTTTAGTTTCTACTTCCTGCTTCACTTTCATCAACAGAGACTGAACAGGAGTCGTCCAAACGTCTGAGTCTCCTCAGTTACCCTGACCCCGTCTCTACTGACCCACAACTATCAGCTAGAACATGGACACACGGCTACTAAGAGGACCAATCACAGCTCTGGTTCCATTAAACACTAACGAGGACCAATCACAGCTCTGGTTCCATTAAACACTAACGAGGACCAATCACAGCTCTGGTTCCATTAAACACTAACGAGGACCAATCACAGCTCTGGTTCCATTTAAACACTAACGAGGACCAATCACAGCTCTGGTTCCATTTAATTACTAACGAGGAAAAAATCACAGCTCTGGTTCCATTTAAACACTAACGAGGACCAATCACAGCTCTGGTTCCATTAAACACTAACGAGGACCAATCACAGCTCTGGTTCCATTAAACACTAACGAGGACCAATCACAGCTCTGGTTACATTAAACATTAACGAGGAAACACCGTTAGGGTCTATCTAGGGTGTAAAGGTGTGTAGTGTTGATTTGTGTGTATCCTGTGCAGTGTAGTGTGTATTGTGGGTCTCTTACCGCCTCATCGGCCCCCAGTAGAGGGTGGGTGGACTCCTCCCCCACAGAGGGGAGTCGGGTGCTGGCTACAGACGGGTGACGGGTGGAGGGGTGAGACGGCGCCTCCCCCACAGAAGGAATCCTGGTCCCATTGGGAACCGTGGGCACCGAGTAGCCCAGAGCTGAGGAGGAGGAGGGGGAACCGGTTACCATGGCAACACACTGTAAAGGATGCTCAGAGTGTGTGATGTTGTGTACCTGCAGGAGTGAGCCCCCCCCCCCCCCCCCCCCCCCCGTGGATGGACTGTGTTGTGTAATAGTGTTGTGTACCTGCAGGAGTGAGCCCCCCCTGGTGGCCACTGGGCTCCATCACAGCCTCCTCCACTACACTGATGCTGTGACTGTGCATCACCTCCTGCAGCAGGTTGAAAATCTCCTCAGCACGAGAACACTTGAAGGCAAAGATCCCTGGAGACAGGACAAGACACTCAGATCAGGACAAGACACTCAGATCAGGACAAGACACTCAGATCAGGACCAGGACCAGGACCGGGACCGGGACCGGGACCGTGTTCTGTAACAGTCTGCCGTCATATAATGGGCTGAGGTGTTTTTACACTCATCTCTCTTGAATTCTCTTCATCGTACATGGGCAACATTAGAAACCAGAGAACCAACTCTGGAGCTAACCAGCTAACCTCATGCTAACAGACCAACGTTTCATGTCTCAGAATTTCATCAAATATATTTATAGTTATATAGTTTTTATTATCTTATGGGGTCCTTTAAAATCTACCCACAGGATTCATGAACAACTATGAACCACAGCAGATTAGAGAGTCTGTCCCTCTATGTCGATTGGTTCGGAGCTGGTCATGTGTTTCATGGACGCCATGTTAGATACATCTCTTCACAAGTTAATGAAGTTTGACGTTAACCGAGCCTTATGCTGGGATGATATGAGATATTTGAGTGACAATAACATTTACCAGGCCGTTAATGGGGGAAAATAAGACATTCACAGTGTTACACTCTAGATTCTTCACTCCGCCTATGATTTGAGTTGGACAGACTCTCTAATACACTCTGTCTCCATCTAGTGGACTAGTGGTTGTACTACAGATAATAACATGTCCAAAGGTTGAACTGTGTGAATGCTGCCTCCTGTAGTGGAACTAGTAGATTGCCTTTATGCTAAGCTAACTAGAAGAAGAAGAGGGACTTTAAAACCAGATGTAGGAGCAGCTGGTTAGAGCTGGTACAATGTGAAAAACTCCAGGCCATGGTGTGAACAGATTCTCTGTGTGCTAAGCTAACTAGCCTACCTTGGCCCGTCTGGCAACGCCGGCCACTCTCGAAAGAGAACAGGTTGGAGTCGTAACCATAACGACGCAGGCACAGGTACGGCCACCTGACGTCGTCACGGCGATGGGTGTGGAGGACCAGCTCGGCCTCGGTCAGTTCCATCAGACCTGAACCCAGCTCGTTCCCATCGTCGTCCACATTGGTCACCTGGGCACAGAGGGGACTAGGTTAGACCTGGACCTGGGCCAGACCTGGGCCAGACCTGGGCCAGACAGAACTAGGTAGAACCAGATTGAATCACAGAACCAGAGAGGACCAGGGGAACTCACCTTGAATTTGCTGTGATGATTATCTGGAATGGACTCTTTCTCTGGACAGCTTAAACAGCCACCCATGGCGTCTTCAGAGCACCATCAGATACCTGCAACACACCCAGAGTCAAGACCAGACCTGGACCTTGCAGAGACCCAGACCACATGTGGGCCTAAAGTCAGTTTACATTGCGTGTAGCTACACATGTGTTTTATGTGTTAGCATTAATGCTAGCAATATAAAATGAGTCTGAAGGAGGCGCTCTTCTCTTCTAGTCTAACCTTTCTCCAGGAGACAGGTCGGCAAAATGACACCAATAACCAATAAACCAATAACCCGAGACGTTGTGTCCTTAGAGAGACGACTAAAGGCCCGAGAGCTTCGTCTGGTGCTGCTTTGTCAATGAAAACCAATGTAAACAATCTTAGCCATGTAAATGTACACAGACGTGTGTCTATGTTCAGGTTGGACCTCTTACCATCACACAGCTAATGACGGTTAGCTGGTTAGGCCTTCAACGAACCTTCTGGACAAATCAGTCTAAAAAATTTGGTTTAAAGGAATTTGTCCTTTATGTGATTAATATACTAACAATACACGGTCTGAGCATGTTAACTTAGCCCAATGGTTAGCTCCTCTCCACCCTATAGTAACCAACATGTTAGCCACGTAGCGTGCTAACCGCTAGTCTGGTTTTATTCTGACTGTCAGTTTGCGTTAAACGGACTCAGTCCAGACAGGAAAAGTGACCTGAAATTACTTCTGTTGTGATTTGGTGATATAAATTAAATGAACTTGACTTTTCGGAGGGGACGGGGTCCCGTTGGTGGGGAGGACGTCCCCCCAATATAATGGTCCTCACCTAGATCCTGGCTCCAGTAGCTCTGCTTCCATCCTCAGAACCAGAGGGACGTTCATGCTGGAACTGGTCTGGAGACATTAACAGGTTCTCTGGAACAAAAACACAGAGTTCACCTGTCTGTCTGTACTTCACCCGTCTGTCTGTAGTTCACCTGTCTGTCTGTAGTTCACCCGCCTGTCTGTACTTCACCTGTCTGTACTTCACCTGTCTGTCTGTAGTTCACCCGTCTGTCTGTAGTTCACCCGTCTGTCTGTAGTTCACCCGCCTGTCTGTAGTTCACCCGCCTGTCTGTAGTTCACCCGTCTGTACTTCACCTGTCTGTCTGTAGTTCACCCGCCTGTCTGTACTTCACCTGTCTGTACTTCACCCGCCTGTCTGTAGTTCACCCGTCTGTCTGTAGTTCACCCGTCTGTCTGTAGTTCACCCGTCTGTCTGTAGTTCACCTGTCTGTCTGTAGTTCACCCGTCTGTCTGTAGTTCACCCGCCTGTCTGTAGTTCACCCGCCTGTCTGTAGTTCACCCGCCTGTCTGTAGTTCACCCGCCTGTCTGTAGTTCACCTGTCTGTCTGTACTTCACCCGTCTGTACTTCACCTGTCTGTCTGTAGTTCACCCGTCTGTCTGTAGTTCACCCGTCTGTCTGTAGTTCACCTGTCTGTCTGTACTTCACCTGCCTGTCTGTACTTCACCTGCCTGTCTGTACTTCACCTATCAAATAATTAATAAACGTTTTAAGGTGAGACACATCAGGCACCCACTTATCAATTTTGAGATTTTTTGCTATTTCACTTAATTAACATATCTTCTACCAAACTAGTTTAAAATGCACATGTATGTTGACTTCATACATTCTGTCTGTGCTGCGCCTCTAGTTTACTGACTTCATACATTCTGTCTGTGCTGCGCCTCTAGTTTACTCACTTCATACATTCTGTCTGTGCTGCGCCTCTAGTTTACTGACTTCATACATTCTGTCTGTGTTGCGCCTCTAGTTTACTGACTTCATACATTCTGTCTGTGCTGCGCCTCTAGTTTACTCACTTCATACATTCTGTCTGTGCTGCGCCTCTAGTTTACTCACTTCATACATTCTGTCTGTGCTGCGCCTCTAGTTTACTGACTGATTCCCTGAAGCTTGTCTCTAACACATGAGCTTAACTAAGACCAGCATGTGAGGGGCTGTTGTGAAGCTGTGTTTCTCCTGCAGAAGTCTGTCGGATCCAAATATGGTCATATCCTTTGTGTGAAAGGCTGATCTGAAGCTAAACTCACCCTCTCATTGGCTGGTGCTGTTGTTCTAAAAACGTGATTGGTTCTAAAGCGGCTGACGGGATATTCTGCCGGTCTGTGTCCGTCTGTGAGGGACGTTATATATGTTGATATAGGTTTCGAATGATTTGAGTAGATTTGGTTTTGTTATAATATACAAAATAAATAAATAAAAATAGACATGATTTTGAAATGTGAAAGTTTTAAAGGCATTTTCTCCAGAAATCTCCACTTCAGTAGCTCTTACACAAACCAAACCTTTCAGATGTATTCATATTTACAGAGGGATATATTCATATATCATTCAACCTGACGTATGTAACATTTTACACTTAAAAACATGGCAAAAATTTTATTTTTTGGACTATTGACAGTATTTTGTGATTTATGATTTCCAAATATTCCCCCTGTAAATACCTGGAAATCTAATACGTTAACAAAATGAAACAATAATTTCAACCTTGCTTTAGCCAGTATTTAGATTTATGTTCTGGAAATGTGTGCAAGTTAGTGCACATCTGAGAAGATAGCAACTCATTTACACTATACAACACAAAAACACATTTTATTTATGTAAGTAAATAACTTGAGAAGTTTCATGGTGATTAAACATTTTACCCTATTTACCTGTAGTGTCTCACCTGAAATGTCTATAACTTCTCCTTAAACTGCTGAAAGCTTAAAATAGTTTATTTATTTGTCCAAAATGATCAGTGATCAAATATCAAACTGTCGATCAGCAGATGCTCCAACACATTAATAAACTTTTAGCCCCAAACAAAAAGATGCTCCTGCGACACCATTTATTTAGAGTCATTCTGATCAGAGACCAATAATCAGAATAACAACAAAAAAATAACATCTGACTTCTGACAAGACATGAAAACAACAATAAACGAGTCTGTAAGGACTGAAATCAAAGGTAGAAATCAGTCACAATTAGTTCAGATTATTGGAAACAGGCGTCGGACACTTATTGATGACATGGATCAGTCTGATAATGAATCAGATTATTAGTCTGATTATGAATATTATTAATTGAATTATTAGTCTGTTTATTAATGCTATTAATCTGATGATTAATCTGATGACTTGTCTGTTTTGAGGCCTGGCTGTTGGTCTCTGGTTGTTTACTTCATCTCTCAGTGTGACTCACAGTTCCTGGTTCAACCTGGAGGCTGATTAACTTCTAATTAGCTCAGAGAACTTTTCCTTCTCTGTGTGTTGGTGTAATGTCAGCTGGTTAGAAAGTGTTGCCTCAGTGAGCGGACCCAGACCCAACACAAACCCGAACCCAGACCCGAACCAAGACCCAGACTCAACCCTTTCTAACCCAAACCCAAACCTAGACCCAGATCCAGACCCTTCTAACCCAAACCCAAACCCAGACTCTCCTAAACCTAAACCCAGACCTAAACCCAGACCCAGACTCAGACTCATACTTACGAGCCTCCTTCCCAGCGCTGGATTCGAAGCGTCCAAACTTTAGATGAAGCAGTTCGACTTGTTCCAGCTGCTAGCGTTAGCTCAGCGCTAGCTCAGCGTTAGCTTAGCGTTAGCTACAGCAGCTCCTCCATCAGCGCCAAAAAAACAATCACAACTTCTCCAGACGCCGCTAACGCTTCTGTTCGCCTCAACCACACAGTGGAAACCGGCCCAGAGCCATCGGGGGTCCTCGGGGGATCTCTGGGGGCTTCGAGGTTCCGTCCGCAAAACCTTTTTCTGCCTAAAAACCAAGTTTAATGAGCTCGGTCCGCGTCTCCGATGCTAGCGTCGAGCTAAAGCTACTAAACTTCCGACACTCGAACAACGCACTGCGCATGCGCAGCACAGTGCGATTCTGCGCGTGCGCATTGCTACGCATGCGCGCAAACACGTCTGGTGTGGGACTTCCGAGCCGCTCCCAGGACGCGCAACACAAATACACAACTACACACAACACAGGCACAACACAAATACATACAATACAACTACACACAACACAAATACACAACTACACACACACTTGGTTCTGATCCAGGTAGAGCTCCATTAGAGAGGTGAGCTGGTGAGACCAGGTGAAAAACCAGAGAAGCCAGCTGTTTCTACATGAGCTGTTTAATGAGCTTCACCACATTTACAGGTTGTGCAGTATCACGTTGGAGTAACAGAGAATATATACAGACACATTATATAAATTATCATAAAGTTTCTCTTCATATCTGAACATTAGTACAAAAATAGACGTCCATGTTTCTTCATCATGTCTCTGTGGAGGAGGATTGATACGGCCCATTAGCAGATGAGTCGATCATCGTTAACAAGCTGCAGTCTAACGAACCCTTGACTCACCTCAGCTGGAGGTTCAGGTCCTCAGGACCGAGTGGAAAAGATTCTCCTGCTCACTGCGAAGCTTCCTGGCTCTCAGGACATCCCGGACACACTGATGGAGGTACGAATACTGACCCTGAGGGACACAGATAGAGACGATTAGAGACTATTAGAGATTGTTAGAGACTGTTCGAGACTATCAGAGACTGTCAGAGAGTATCAGGGACGATTAGAGACTATCACAGACTATTAGAGACTACTAGAGACTATAAAAGACTGATAGAGGCTAACAGAGACTAGTAGAGTTGGATAGAGACTATTAAAGACTAACAGACACTTTCAAAGACTATTAGAGACTATTAGGGACGATTACAGACTATTAGAGACTGTCAGGGACGATCAGAGACTATCTGAGACTATTAGAGACTGTTAGAGACAATTGGAGACTATCTGAGACTATCTGGGACGATTAGAGATTATCAAAGACTAATGGAGACTGTTCGAGACTATCAGAGACTATCAGAGAGCATCAGGGACGATCAGAGACTATCTGAGACTATTAGAGACTGTTCGAGACTATCAGAGACTGTCAGAGAGTATCAGGGACGATTAGAGACTATTGGAGACTGTTCGAGACTATCAGAGACTGTCAGAGAGTATCAGGGACGATTAGAGACTATCACAGACTATTAGAGACTACTAGACACTATAAAAGAGTGATAGAGGCTAACAGAGACTAGCAGAGTCTAGTAGAGACTAGTAGAGTCGGATAGAGACTTAAAGACTGCCAGACAGGTTCAAAGACTATTAGACTATTAGGGACATTACAGACTATTAGAGACTATCAGGGACAATCAGAGACTATTAGAGACTGTTAGAGACTATTAGAGAGTATCTGGGATGATTAGAGACTATCAAAGACTAATAGAGACTGTTCAAGACTATTAGAGACAACTAGAGACTATAAAAGACTGATAGAGGTTAACAGAAACACAGAGACTACTAGAGATGGATAGAGACTAGTAAAGACTATCAGAGACTATTAGACACTTTTTAGAGACAACTAGACTATTAGAGACAATCTGAGATTATTAGAGACCGGTAGAGACTAACCGAGACTATTAGACTATTAAAGACTATCAGAGACTATTAGACTAGTAGAGACTAGTAGATACTATTAGAGACTATTAAAGACTATTAGAGACGTGTAGGTCGAGGTAGCGGTGGAGGTGGGGTCATAAAGGGGTGCTGTAGGGACTGAGCAGGTTGAACTCAGCTGTTGGTTGTGGATGATCTGAGACTAGGTTGACCTGCAGGGGATTCTGGGTAAAGGATGTTTTCAAAATACAAAAATTGTTAACAGCAGAAAAGACGATGCATCAGTCTTACCTCAGTCTGCACCATGTGTGACCGGTGGAGTCTCAGGTCAAAGACAGCGCCATAGATGTCCACTGTATCCTTGGTGTCCAGCTGCTGCAGGACTCGGTCCAGAACGATGAACGTCCCAGTACGACCCACACCGGCACTGACACACACACACCAGACTCCAGTCAAAAAACACTCAGTTTAACGATGAGGCAGGACTCCACACTCCCAGAGATCTACCTGCAGTGGACGACAGTGGGTCCAGACCCAGGAGTCCTGTTGACGTAGTCCCGGACAGTTCGGACGAACTGGATGAGGGATTGAGTGGTCTCTGGAACGCCGTGGTCGGGCCACACCGTGTAGTGAAACTGTCGGACCAGGTGGTTAAAGCTCAGCTGCTCCTCCTGAAACACATGACCACCAATCAGCTGACCCTGGGTCAAACATCCTGACACCAGCTGATGAGTTGTAAGAAACATACGCTACAGATGTTGAACTCTCTGATGGTCCACTCGGGTAGAACCGACTCTGACAACATCTGAACGATCAGGTCTCCGTAGTACAGAGGGTCCTGGTCAAACGGCCAGTAGTGATCACACTTCACCTGGATGAGGAAGATGAGGATTTGTCACGAACGAATGAGGCATCCTGACGAGGTTCAGAGTAGCTTCAGATGTCGTTCACTCACCCGGCCTTTCTCAACACACTGTGTGACCATCACCACGTTGTGGACGTTCTGCTCCCACACCATCTTCCAGAAATCATCCTTGGTTCCCGGCAGAGGACCCTGAGTGGCGATGTACTCCCGACGGAAGTTATTACCCTGAAAACATACAGTGAACAGAATCACTGCAACTCTGGAGAAATTTGTGTTCAAGATAGAACCCAAACCAGATCCATACCACTGAGGAGAACTGGATTCTGGTATTTACTGATCAGTGTCGTCTTACTGGGATGTAGCTGGCGTTGATGTAGTCAGAGCAGGGATCATCGTCTACATAGGACAGCTTCACCCTTGTAGAGTCGTCTGAACGCAGAAATAAAAACACTATGAGACACTGACACAACAAAGAGGACACTCGTCTTCTTGTCTCCGTCGTGACGTCACTCACAGGGCAGGATGTTGTTGTACCGGTTCTTCCCGCGGTTCTCCGGCAGCAGAGCCGAGTCCAGAGGTTGATTACGACCGACGTCTTTCAGGTCCTAACGGGAAGAAAACAAAACCTGTTCTGACTTCAAAAGCTTAAAACAAACATGTCAGTTTTATGGTTACATAAGTGGCATCTAGTCGGTTTTCTTGTGGCTAAACGGAAACCCTTGTGACGTCTAATAGCTTAAATATTAGTTTTAACCAAATCAGTACCATTAATAAAGTGCTGTATGTGTCATGCTGTTTGTGTCTCATCAATAATCACTGACCTCATACTCCTCTGACAGCAGGTAGTTGGAGTCGGCCTGGAGTTTGTTGTAGTGACACTCAAAGTTCGAGATCTTGATGGGACTGAAAGACCAAAATCACCAGAAAAAATGAACCTTCAAGGGTCTGGATTCTAGGTTCTGATTTCAGGGGTCTGGATTCTAGGTTCTGGTTTTACTAGTCTGGATTCAGGGATCTGGTTTTATTAGTCTGGATTCAGGGATCTGGATTCTCACCTGGAGATTTGACGACTGCTGTGAACAAAAGCAAAAAGAAAGAATCTATTTCAATAAATTTTTCTATATAATTTATAATATTAATATATATTTATTTAATGAATCGCTGGTAACTTTATACGTATGTGTGTGTGTGTGTACGTATATACACATATGTATGTCTACATATAAAGTTTTTTTTTTTATCATGAATGAACAGAAGAGAAATCTAATTCTAAATTCTCTTATGTTTGACTTCTCCAGGCAGTAGATGGGTGAACCCGGGTCCCACTGGTTTCTGACAGTTCTGAGCTGATGTCTCTGCTGGACATCTTCACATTTGGAAGGGAAATAATCTTGATGTGTTTTTCATCTACTGCTCTAAGTTTCTAAGTCTATGATCCTACCTAAGCCCTGACTTAGAGCCAGTGGACCTATAAGGATTGATGCTGGTTTAAAGGCAAAGGGCAGTAACACCAGATACTGGTGGGAACATAGATTTTTCTTTTGTTCACTCACATTGCATTTTGTAAATTGAAAAAAAAAAGACCTGGCTAAAACTTCTGCACAATGCTGTACACCGTAAATATTATACAAAGTGCTAGTTTCTTACCCTCTGACTCCCAGCTGGACTCCTCCTGTTGATCTCATCCTGACTACTGGCCTCTCGTCCACCCTGACAGAAACACACAGTCACGGTTCTGACTCTGGCTAAGCTAAGCTAAGGTAGGCTAGGTGATGGACAGGTGGTCTTACTGTTTGTGAGCCCTGTGTCTACAGACCAGCAGAGCACTGATTCCTACGACCATGACGATGAGGAAGAGTCCAGCGCTGACACCTTCGATGACTCCGTTCAGAGGCTCTAGAAGACAAGACACAATGTCCTATTCATGTCCTCACAGATTAATTGTCTCTGCTCTCAGCAGCTCATGTTTGTCTCACCGGCCTCTGTAGTGATGGGCAGAGACATGAAGGTGTCCGTGAACAGAGGAGACAAGGAGACGCCGGACGAGGAGACGCTGGACAAGTCTTCATCGTCAAACAGCTGAGTGAAAGCTCGGATGCTGATCCTGGACAACACAAACACACAGAGACATTCACTGCTATACTGTCTACACAACATCTACACACTCTAAATAATAATAATAATAATAATAACATCTTGGATATGTGTTAAAAAAAGTCAGAACCTAAAGGAAAAACACAAAGCATTTAGGCTGAAGGTCTGGCAAAGTCTTAAACTGGCAAACAGGAAAAGAAATGATGGTCTTTAAGGCAAAAATGAAGTTCAAGGACAAACTGGAATCTAACTTTGGAATGTTTTCGGTAGAGTGTGAAGGGCTGCTAGAAGCCCTCCCTCTACTGGAAGGAGATGAGCCAGTCTGCTTCACAGCGGAGGATGTATGGTGCTAGCTCAGCCGATGCAAGGCTAGGGTTAGGGTTAGGTAACACCCCAGGGCCTGATGGCATCCCAGCAAGGCTGCTGAGGGACTGAATGCAGAAACTGTCACCAGTGCTTTATTCACTTTTCTGTGAGTCCTACCAGGCTGCTACCATACCTGCCCCCTGGAAGACTGCCGCCATAAACTCTGTACCCAAAATACCACGGCCCACCAAACTCAACCACTATCGCTCTGTTGCCCTCTCCCCCATAATAGTGAAGTGCCTGGAGAAGCTGCTGCTGGTACCATGTTGCCTATAAGGCCACAAGGGGTTCTGAGGACGCTCTGAGGACCAACCTTATAAACAAACCCATGTGTGTCCAGTAGCTGCTCAGTCACTGGATAAAAATTATTGGCGGGATCTTTGGCGAAGTTTTTTTACTTTAAGCCGACACTGAGTCCGGGTAAAACCTGCCTCATACATTCTCTCTGCGATTTGGCCGCAGACGTCGGCATTTTTGTGCATCAGGCGACTGACATATGCTCTCCTCTGACCATATATCGAAGAGGCAGTGCTCCCTTCTGTGCCCTACGTTGACCCACAGCTCATTCTTGGTATAAAATATGAATGAATGGAGAAAATGACCGATCACAACATTTTTTGAAACTTTTTTGTTAATGGTATACCAGTTAGCAATAGATCGCACATTTCAGTTTTTTTCTTGTTTTTGCGGAAGAAACTGTCGCTTATTTTTGCTTAGGACACCTGCAGCAAATGGATTATATTAAGTTTGTTTAACGGCATTGCCGTGAAGTTAAACAAACTTAATATAATTTAAACACTAAACATTTAAGAGTGACATGAATGGGGCAACTTTAATTTTTTCGTTACATTTGGAATTATTCTGAATTTACATAATATAAAAAAGGACATTATTTCTGTCAATGAAATACGGGACGCCTACACTCATGTCGGGCTTTTGTGTGTTGTATTGGTGGTTTCAAAGGCGTAAGATATTAATTACATTAAAAGGTACTGTGCTCCTGTGTGTATTGTGAATTGTTACAACGGAAGCCCATTTAATCCAAAAAGGCGCTCAAATTTTGCATTTGGTTCAGAAAATATTCAGGTTGCATTCACAGGACAAACGAAGCAGGCCAGGGTTTGTTACGGACTCTGGTGCGGAACAAACAAGTGAACCGAGTCCCAGCTGCAGAGGTGGACTCGGTTCACTTGTTTGGTCCGGTGTGAATACGCCCTAAAATAGCCCTAAAAAAGTTTTGTATGTCTTCGAGTGTGTATCGTATGTGTATTGCCATGTGTCCAGTGTACTGTGGTGGTCTTTGTGGAATGGAAATGGTGCTGTGAAGAAGAATTTCCCCAATAAAGTCTATAATAATAACAATAATATGAGAGGTAAATGAGATCTGAACCGTCTGACACTCGTGGACTAGCCTTTCAGTACCTGTAGGCGGTTTTGGGGTTCAGTGGTCCATCACAGAAGTGGATCCGGGTTCTGCTGAACTCGGGGTCCATGTCCTTCCCTCTGTGATCACAGGGTCCCCCCAGTGAGTCCATGCTGGTCCCCAGGCGGATGTCAAAGATGTGGGTGCTGGTGTGGGTGCAGCGGCTGGGGAAGTAGCTGGTCTGGTAGGACCTGATGGAGCTGTTGGATTTGTAGTCCAGGTAGGACGGCAGAGGGTGGCGCTGCTCCGGCTGCACGTTATCCACACCTTCACAGAACATTTCAGGTACATCGTCACATTCCCCTGATCCCTGACCCACGAACCTTGACCCCTGACCTCCACCCCTCAGCCCCTCTCACCTTCAGACTCGGTGACCACCACGGTGAAGAACCTGACGGCTCCGTTGACGTCACTGAACCAGCTACAGTTGAAGTGGAAGGAGATGGAGGAGGTGGAGACAACAGCTGATTGGTCACTGACACGGGTGGAGGGGTGAGGGAGGGGGGGACCTGAGGGACATGGACAATGGAAACAAGTTAACCTCCCCCACATTAACATTCACCCATCTTCTATTAACCCCCCTCCCCCTTACGGTCGATCATGGTGACCACGCTGTCCCGAGCCTCGTCGCTGGTCGTGCTGTCCGAGATGACCTTTACGGAGATGGTGTAGAGTTTGTGGGGCTCTAGGTCAGTGATGACGTAGCTGGTTGAGTTCCGGCCGGTGCGTCGGGAGTAGACCAAGGTCTGGGAGTCCTGGTGGAGACACTCGATAGTGTAGAAATCGTAGTCGGCCTCTGGGGGCGCCCAGGAGCAGGAGATGGAGGTGGACCTCTGAGGACGGCAGTGGAGGCCGTGGACTCTCTCTGGTTCTGGACCGGGACCAGACAGATATCAGCTGAGATCCTTCCCCAGGTTTGAGGTTTTTACGTATTAGCAGTGCTGCCACCTACTGGTTCGGATGCTGTTGTGGATGGGTGTGCTGAAGGTGGGGGTGGTCCCGGGCCCCGTGGTCCCGCTGATGGTGCGGAGGCTGAACTTGTAGAGTCGTCCCGGGAACATCCCTCTCAGGATGCGGCTCCCGGAGACCCGGCTCTGGTACGGATTGATGACTGACAGTCGGTCCGGAGGAGTCCACTGCAGGTCGAAGTCATCGTAGTCGGAGTCAACGGGACCAGTCCAGGTGATCTCCAGGGAAGTGTTGGTGACCCCCCCAAACAGGAAGGAGGTGGGAGGTCTGGGAGCTGAGGAGGGAAAAATATTTACATACGTCGCCCTGAGTCTCTGTCAGAAATGACCTCTGACCCTCCACCTCTAGACCCGGGGGGTCAAACTCATTCTAGTCCAGGTGCCACATTCGGACCAGTTTGATCTCAAGGGAGCAAACCAGTAACACATCAGAATAACAAACCAAAAGTAATGACAACTACAAACTCTCAACATTTGTTTTTGTGCAAAGAAGAACAAAGAGATTAGGAGAATGTTTATATTTAATAAAATATCCTAATGAATCTGGGATCATGTCAGTCTGCTACCTAGTCCTGGGTCTGTCTAGTCCTGGGTCTGTGTAGTCCTGGGTCTGTCTAGTCCTGGGTCTGTCTAGTCCCAGGTCTGTTTAGTCCCGGGTCTGTTTAGTCCTGGGTCTGTCTAGTCCCGGGTCTGTTTAGTCTTGGGTCTGTCTAGTCCCGGGTCTATTTAGTCCTGGGTCTGTGTAGTCCTGGGTCTGTTTAGTCCTGGGTCTGTCTAGTCCTGGGTCTCTTTATTCCTGCTCTTAATTCTGACTCTCAGAACCAGTTTAGTGGATTCAGCCGTTCTCTAAGCTGCTTTCTGAGTGAATAGATCATTTTTCACTTTGATCCTTCAGTGACAATAATAATCCGACCTCTGACTCCTGTGTCCTACTCTGTAATAATCCGACCTCTGACTCCTGTGTCCTAGTCTGTAATAATCCGACCTCTGACCCCTGTGTCCTACTCTGTAATAATCTGACTGCCTCACCGGTCCGGCCCACGGCGTCGGTTCTGTTGCTGAGCTCTCCGCTCAGACTCAGGACCTCAGCTCTGTACAGTCGACCCGGTACCAGGCCTGAGAAGATGAACTCTGTGACCTCTGACCCCAGGCGGTGCTCGGCATGCTGGGATCCGTCAGGGTTGTAGAGGGTCAGCAGGTATCCGCTCAGATCACCGACGCCACAGTCCCACGTCACCCACAGAGCGTCAGACTGGTTTCCAGGCTGAAGCCTCAGAGACGCCACAGCTGCTGGGACTGGAGGCACATAGACATATGACACGGTTTATTTATCCCACGTATGGGCATATATAAGAATACTATACAAATATACAAACACAGCAACACTGAAAAACATATAGAGAAAAATAGAAATATAAAAACATTCTGTCCGTACAGTGTGGTGGTGATTAAAGTTGCTGAAACTGAAAGTAATTGCTAAGACTATAAAATGTATTGGACAAGACTGTAAGGTGGTGGTTTGTGCAAAAAGCGTTAGGGTTATTGGAGCAAAAACGAAGCCTGTAGGGTTGTTGTTGCCTCAGGCCAGGTCTGGTCACCTGTAACTCAGACCTGACCCTGGAGCTCTGTTATCACCTGTCCTTGCCCAGATGGACGTCTGGTTGGTCTGATCTCCGCTGTGGATCCGAACCACCACCCTGTACCGGGCTCCAGGTCTGAGGCCCTGGAAGGAGCACTGCTGACTGCCGGACTGGATGTGGCGTCGCTCCTGCAGAAATTCATCGCTGTTGTAGAGGAAGACCTCGTAGAGCTGAAACTCTCCCTCTGGTGGAGTCCAGTGGAATGACAGGCTGCTGGTGGCGTTAGCGCTGACGGACAGGTCGGTCACGGCCGCTGGGGCTGATGGGAGAAGAACAACTGATTTTAACAACAAATCATCCAGAACACTATACTGTAACTCTGAACGTGTCTAGTTTAAATCACGAATATTCATCCTTAACTCATTAAGATTTGTATCTTAGATTTTTTTCTTAAATATTTGAACTCTATAGAGGTAATATTTGACATCATTTTAAATCACATCATGCTGTTTGACTGCTTAATACATAGCTCTCTGTAAGGTGAGAACCATGGAACCGTACTTGTCCAAGCCTCGGTGCTGACTCCCCTGCTGTGGACCTCTCCACTCGTAGTCTGGACCAGGACCCGGTACTTCTTTCCGGGGGTGAGGTCGTGGAACCTGGACCAGGTGTGTCCAGAGGGCTGAGAGGAGTTCATCACCAGACTTCCTCTGTCGTCCAGAAGCTGCAGGATGTATCCATCTGCAACGCCCAGAGCCTCCTGCCACCTCACCTGGAGGCTGGAGGTGGAGTGGAGGGCGTCCACCTGAAGCCCCGTCACTGCTGAGGGCACTGAAGGACAAGGGCTGAGTCACTATCATCCATGATTCAGTCTTGTGGCCACTATGTGGCGCTAGAGGACACCTGATATTCATGTGTCTCATTGCTGTGGATCATGTGTAGAACACTGCTGCCAGTAGGTGGCGCCATGACTATAATGTTTGGGTTTAACTGTAGGAACCAGGAGTCTGTAACTTCCTGTTGCCAGTAGGTGGCACTGTGACTCAGTCCTGATACATCTGGTGCAACAGTCATTGAAATACATGTGGCCTATTCTGGACCGGTTCATTGGTTGGTGTTGGTGTTCTGACCTGTACGTCCGGCCGCGGTGTTGTTGTTCTCTAGATCTCCACTCATTGACTGAA